>NC_053022.1:198308455-198470711 GCF_003073215.2 Triticum urartu
ATTCGAATAGCCGTGTCCACGGTAATGGACTGCTGGGTTGCCTATAACAGTTCATAGACAAGTGAAAGTGGATACTCTAAAACTCGCAAGATAAGTGTGAGTGCTATGGATGGCCTTCTCGTAGGGAGACGAGAGCGGATCCATAGTGGTGTATTGAATGGTGAACATGTGGACTCGTGTGCGCCACCTCAAAAGAGTTGCTTGCAGTCGTAGTTCAGATTAGCCACTGAGTCAAAGCTGGCTTGCTGCAGTTAAACTCCACCACCCCCTTTGTTGATACCGGTGCATATGTAGTTAGTTCTGATGTAAGTCTTGCTGAGTACCTTTGTACTCACGTTTGCTTAATTTATGTTTTGCAGAGACAGAGACTTCCGTCTCGCTAGTAGTTCCACGTGGACTTCGACGTTAGCTTGATACCTCAGCTACGATCTTGTGCCCTCGGCAGGATCTGGTAGATAGTCAGGCTTCTTAGCCTTTTTCATTTGTAGATGTCTGTTCTCAGACATGTTAAGCTTCCGCATGTGCTTGATTTGTATGCTATGATTGTTGGGTCATGAGACCCATGTTTGTAATATCTCGCTCCTCGGTGCCTAATGAATAAATACTTGAGTTGTAGAGTTATGTTGTGATGCCATGTTGTATTTACACATATCGAGCACATTGTGTGTATGATTGAAATGCTTGGTATGTGTGGGATCCGATAATCTAGTTGTTTATCTCTGGTAGCCTCTCTTATGGGGAAATGTAGTCTTGTACTTCCATGAGCCATAGTAGTCCGCTACAGCCCGGTTCACTGGAGTCCTGCTAGCCTAGCACTACTGCTCATGACACTTGACTGGCCGGCATGTGTTTCACTTCGTTCCTGTGTCTGTCCCTTCGGGGAAATGTCACGCGGTGACATCCGGAGTCCTGCCTAGCCTGCTACACCCTGGGTTCCCGGAGTCCTGTTAGCCCAGTGCTACAGCCCGGATTCACACGCTGCTGACCGACATGCTCGATGTGATTCATGTATGCATGTCCCCATAGGTTAGTGCCGCTTTGGGTTCACAACTAGCCATGTCGGCCCAGGTTATCCGTCATATGGATACTAGCGACACTATCATATACGTGAGCTAAAAGGCGCAAACGGTCCCGGGCCATGGTAAGGCGACACCTGTGGGAATACCGTGCGTGAGGCTACAAAGTGATATGAGGTGTTACCGGCTAGATCGATGTGACTTGGAATCGGGGTCCTGACAGCGTTGGTATCAGAGCCTGACTGCCTGTAGGATTACCAAGCCAAACCGGTCGAACTTGAGTCTAGAAATGCTTTAGTTATATAGGGGAATTGATTGTGGAAGGGAACGTAAGCCTCTTTTTGCTCCTTATACCTTATGCCTTCTGATCTGAGTCATTCTCTTCTCATTCTACGTGGGTTAAGAAACTAGGCCTTCTCATCTATCTATCAGGACGACGTGTTACTAATCCGTAGACTGATAGGATTGTTGGATTCAAGTCTCAGTTCAGTTCCTTTTACCTCCGTATGCTCATAGCTGGCCTCAGAACCTTGATATTGTGTTGTTGAGTGGTTATGCCACCATTTTGCAGGATGTCTCAAATCGTTTTGAGCATTTCCAGCCGTTATGCTGTCCGAGTCATCCCAGGTTTCTAAGTAGTCTGATGCATTTGCAAATCCATTCTTTCCATTTCTGATATCCTTTTGGGCCAGATTAATCACACTAATCGGTGAGTTGAGGTACTCTGTTGTCTCGACATATATGTTGGAGCTATCATTATGACCCTAGGTGTTTTAGGGAGTCACCTAGTAATATAGCCATGTTTTGTGTTCCGGTGTGATGATTCTGGCGACCATTCTCGAAAGCATCCCGTGATGCCATGTAGTGGTAGGTATTCTATTCATGGGTTCTTGAACCCGAGATTCACCCTACTTATCTCATGTTGATAGTGTTGCTAGTTCCTTTAAGATACTAGTAACCTTTGCGATAGTCCTCGAGATCCATGGTATTTCCTTCTTCCAAATACCATGAACCATTAAGGCAGAAGTTCTTTGAACCAAAAGATCACCATTAGAGTACTCCTGAGGAGTTGTCCATTCATAATTGTGTCTCTGCCAGTCCTACCTCTTCTCCAAGAATCTGTGTTGGATATCCCTGAGCTAGTAGGTTAAGCTGAACAACAAGTTGGAGAGTTGGAAGATAAAAGGCTTTGCCGAATTTGGTTCTTCCTGAAGGGATATTTTTGTGTTGTGTGTGTGTTGAAGAAAGATGATATCTTCACCAATTGGTCCTCGTGATCAGTTGTTGGATCTATTGTCTTGTCAAAACTTTGACTTGAGTATGGGTTATCGTCAAGTCAAATCAGAACCAACGATGTTCGTAGTGTTGTCTTACTTGTGGTTGATCCCTCGAGAATACACCATTACATCTTTTGGTCTGACCAATGCTATCACCGTGTTCACGTGATGGTGGAAGTCCAGTGATATGGAAATTCCGATGAGTTATTGTTGAGCCCATCAGCAACATCTTATTTTCTCCATGGCTCATGTCGAACATCAAGCTAGTGTTGGAAACTTGTGCAAGCATATCTTCATGCTCTGTTCATGAAGTATCTGTCTGGATGAAACAAGTGACTTCCTCTGTTTCACGTGCAATCGATGCAAGTTGCCGCCGTGAATTCGAGAAAGATTGTTTTTGTTTCCTCTGGAATCTTCCCAAGTTAGTCACGCATAGGTGCGAAGTACTCTATGGTTTGATAGGTTGGCCACCTCCATTCTATATGTGTTTCCTAGCACACCAAGCCACCGACTAATTTGTTCAAGGAGAAGAAGTTCCTTCCTAAGAATCATGACTTATGTTAGGACTTCGTTATCCTCGATGAAGGTTCCCCAACCTAAACTTGGTAGTATTTTATTATAAGACTACCACGTGGTCACGCTTGTCTCGGATAGCGTGTTCACAGGTTTGTAGCAGAACCAGCTCATGTTTTGGAGCCTGCTATCGCAGTTCATTCCCCGAGAATCTCGCAACGTCATCTCGTAAAATTGTGTTGCAAACCTTCATTTTCCTTTCAAGACTCGATGAGTCTGGAATATCCTGACACCAACCAGATCTGAATCTCAGGCAGATCTGATGGTTGCAGCATTTTCCAAGAACTATAATATCGGTCTCTCGATAACCGGTAAAGTGGATGTCGTGGCCAACACACCCAGTCGGAAGATCTATTATTGTAGTATCTTGATTGAAGAAGTTGGCCACCTCTCTATAAGGATTTCGTAGGATTTTCTCCAGAAGTTGTTCCTTATGGATCCTTTGTATTCCGAAGTCCGACCACTACTTGATGGCTATGTTGATGCTTTAAAGCATGACCATGGTAACCAGTACATCAAGGGGAACATTAGAAGCGGAGTGCTAAATGTCTCTCGGTCGATCATCCAGATTTTGATTCCTTGGCCTCGCTAAGGTGAAATGTGAGAACGTGTTATCTTTCTTTGCATCTGCATCTTCCACCATTATTCATCATGGTAGCATGTTGTGTTGCCAGGATCCTTGACACGGATATTGGTAAAACCTTGATTGATACGGAAATGCTCAAGTTCTTGAGAGCACGCTTAAGCACTAGGATTTATCATCGGCATTAACTAGGATCTGTTCTCAGTTTCTTTGATTATGCCATAACCTTTCAAACAGTGGAATCTCTCTCTACTGTTGGGTTCCTCCCCAGTTACTAGAATCATTCCCAGCATTTTCATTTTGTTCCCAGCTTGCACCTCCATTGTGTCCTCCTACTACGGACTACCCTTCTCAGTAATTACTGATCAGGATCATCTTCAAAGTGGTCCTACCATGGGTTCCATCTATTTCCGATGATAAACAAATCATCCATCGCGTTTTCTTCAACAAGGTAGTCCACATCATCCATTCTAGTATGAGTATGCCATTTCTTCAAGCTCCTTCACGCGATCGTTTGTGATTGCCTCAGGCTGGTGAGAAGAGTTTCAATGATCTCTGAATCAAAAGTAATTCTTTTTGCCACTTAAGGAAATATTTCTACGAGTCACCTTTCCCTAAGGTGTCCCGTTATGGAATCATGGAAATTACCTCCTGGCTACTTTGAAACCATGCACCATCCTACTCCAGCGTGGAATTGTTGCCTACCAATTTGAACCCTTGTCATCTATTACCTTCCATCTCTCTCGGTGTGTGTTTTGTGTCTCAGCTCAAGAGATGTTCTAATGTCTCACTCCATGAGTTTATCTTGAGTTGCTCGATCTTTGAGAAGATCGTTTCCTATAGAGTTTCCTTACCTCTTCATCATGTTGGATGAAGATCTCGAAGACAAGGACGTCAAGAGCAATGTGATGCAATATATTGGTATCTTCGAGAAGGACACATGGATCAAGAAGACTGTGATAGTTTTGTGACCCCTCTGTCTTCTTACTCCACTTCTTGAATCTCGGGACGAGATTCTTGTTTTAGTGGGGGTGAGTTGTCACATCCCAAGTTCTGGTAATGCCTAGTGCTAACATATGGTGTTGCATCATGTCTACTTTACTCAGAAAATTGAAATGGGGATGACAGAACCCCCAGCACCCCATTAATCCAGCTAGGATTTACTAAAATCTTTTTCAATGAACCTGAAATGCCCTTCTAAAATGTTCATCATCTTTGCCTTGGTCTTAAACCTCTGACAGAAATGGTGCACATATTTCTAGGACATCATAGGGTCACTGAATTAAATCATACTCTATTTGCATTCGGGCATTTAAATGCTATAGAATATTTTAGATGTCCAAATAATCCTAAACTAAAATGTTCCATGTTGGTTATATGCTGAACAGTGGGCATGAGCAGTTTGATGATTTTTGAAAGTGCCTAAGCATTTTTAGAAAAGCCACAAAGTTGCAGAAAAATATAAAATAGGAAATAAAATAGAGAAAGGAGAAACTTACCTGGCTTACCTGCAGCCTAGCTGTGCGGCCCAACACTGTAGCTTGCCCAGCCCAACTCCTCCCCTGTCTTCAACCTCGTGCCAGTAGGCACAAGGGCGTGTGCCCGTGGCACGCACGCGCGCGCCCAGCCACCTCCTGCTTTCCCGGGGCGCCCTGAGCCTTCCGTCACGCCACGCCACCCCCCAGACCCGTATGGATCAATCTCTCCCTCCCTCGCTCTCGCCCTCGCCCGTTCCCTGCCATGGCCGAAGCCTCCATGGACACACCGCCGCCATTCACCGCTGCCATCGCCCTTCCCACGCCATCCAGCTATGCCACGAGCTCCGCCTCGACCCCCGCGTCCTCTGCACCAATCTAGGCGCCGCCAGGAGCTCCGTGACAACGACTCCGAGCTCTTCTTCCTCCTCGGACCCGTGGATCACCGCCGTCGATTCGCCGGACCCCGTGCCTCCCCTGCCTCGCCAGCAGCACCAGAAGAACTGCGGTGAGCTGCTGCACCGTTTCCCCCATGCCCCGTTGCCTAATTTGCGCCCTAGCTAGCTCCACCACCCCGCCTGAAAGCTTGCTCGCCGCCGGCCTTGTCGCCGCCGTGGCTAGAGCCCGCAAACGTCGCGTCAGAGCATGTTTTCGTCCTCGGCGCGTTCCCAGGAACCCAGAACACCTACCCACTCATCCTCCCGTGCACCGTAGCACGCTGTCCACCTTCGCCGAACTCCGGCCGCCGTGGAAGCAGACACCGCCGTCGATCTAGGTCGTCTCCGGCGACCCCACTAGCACCAGCCGACGCGGACGAGGCTCAGGGTCCCAACGGTGCCATCCGCGCCTCGAACCGTGGCCTGTGCTGCGACTCCGTGCATCGCCGCCGTCTTGGACCTCGCCGGCGGTTAGTCGTCGGCAGGTTTGACCGATTTGACCAGGGGTTTGACCCCGTCTGACCAGGGTTTGACCACCCTGGGTCACTGACGCATGGGGGCTAGCCCTGCTAATTAACCTAGGTTAGTGTTAATTTATTTAGTTAGTTTTAATTAGCCTCTGACATGTGGGCCTAGGCCTTAACTAAACTACATTAGGTTTAGTTTAATTTTAGTTAACCTTGTTAGTTAACTGTGTCACTGACGTGTGGACCCCACATGTCAGGTTTGACCTGGACCGAGCCGTTGACCTGCTGACGTCACTGTGAGGTCATGCTGACGCAGTAGAGCACTTTCTGGATTTAAGTTTATTCAGAAAATTCTAGAAATTAGTATAAACTTCTAAAAATCATAGAAAATCAACCGTAACTTCAAATGAAATAATTTATATATGAAAAATTATCAGAAAAATTCAAGGAATCCATCTGTACCATTTTCATGCATGTTTGAGAAAGTTAACCTCACTGTTTAGGATGAAACATGATTAGGGCAAATTTCATAATAGGTTTAGAGTTGGAATTGATATAGTTTTGAATTCCCCTTCAATTAAAATGACTTTCTGTTGCATTAGCCCAAATCACAGCATATTTCCATGTCATGATCATGCATCATATTGTTGCATTGCATTGATTGTGCTCTCCCTCTCTGTTGCCGGTATTCGTCCCCTCTCGATAGACGTACTTCCAACGATGAGTTCGATGACACCGATGAAGAGCTATAATATCTTCAGAAGTGCCAGGCAAGCAAAACACCCTTGCTCATTCCGATACAATCCCACTCTCTCGCTCCTGCTCTCTTTTACTGCATTAGGACAACAACGATTCAACTGTTACATGTTGCGGTAGTTGAACCCCTTTCCTCTACATGACCTGTCATTGCCACAGTAAATAGATGAAATCCACTAGCATGAGTAGGAGTTGTTTGAGCCCTGACGTGCCTACTCATTCATGCTTATTTGTCATGCCTGCTACTGCTTAGAGTTGAGTCAGGTCTGATTCATCGGGGATGAATTGGAACAGTGATGCACATGTCCTACTATGTGTGAGCTAAGTGTGTGAACATGATTTGGTAAAGGTAGCGGTGAGAGGCCATGTAGGAGTACATGGTGGGTTGTCTCATTGAAACCGTCCTTAGGAACTGAGTTCTGTGTTTGTGATCCATGAAACAGTTACTACCACGCATTGGGCCCGAAACCAATGGACCCTCTCGGCTTCTTGATCACCCTTGTCCTCTGTCCAGGAGTTGCAACTAGTTTCTGGTGTTTATAGGATATGTGTTGGTGGCCGTGCGTAGCGCTGACCCTAGGGGTGGGCTATGATGCGGTAGATACACCGTGGCCGGGCATGCCGGGCGCCCGTTTGGTGTCTCGGAACCCTGTACACATCGTCCGGGGCCGTATGTGGAAACCTCGGCCGGACACCCTGCGGATGGAACCTGGATAGGTGATAAACCTGGACTAGAGACTTGAGTGTTTAGGTAGGCTGTGGCCGACACCCTCGTTGGGCTTCCGCTTGAAGGTTGCCGAGTACATGTCGTGTAAACGGCGGTAAGTGGTGAGAGCGTGTGTGAAGAAGTACACCCCTACAGGGTTAACATCATCTATTCGAATAGCCGTGTCCGCGGTAATGGACTTCTGGTTTGCCTATAACAGTTCATAGACAAGTGAAAGTGGATACTCTAAAACTCGCAAGATAAGTGTGAGTGCTATGGATGGCCTTCTCGTAGGGAGACGAGAGCGGATCCATAGTGGTGTATTGAATGGTGAACATGTGGACTCGTGTGCGCCACCTCAAAAGAGTTGCTTGCGGTCGTAGTTCAGATTAGCCACTGAGTCAAAGCTGGCTTGCTGCAGTTAAACTCCACCACCCCCTTTGTTGATACCGGTGCATATGTAGTTAGTTCTGATGTAAGTCTTGCTGAGTACCTTTGTACTCATGTTTTCTTAATTTATGTTTTGTAGAGAGAGAGACTTCCGTCTCGCTAGTAGTTCCCGCGTGGACTTCGACGTTTAGCTTGATACCTCAGCTACGATCTTGTGCCCTCGGCAGGATCTGGTAGATAGTCAGGCTTCTTAGCCTTTTCATTTGTAGATGTCTGTTCTCAGACATGTTAAGCTTCCGCATGTGCTTTGACTTGTATGCTATGATTGTTGGGTCATGAGACCCATGTTTGTAATATCTCGCTCCTCGGAGCCTAATGAATAAATACTTGAGTTGTAGAGTTATGTTGTGATGCCATGTTGTATTTACACATATCGAGCATATTGTGTGTATGATTGAAATGCTTGGTATGTGTGGGATCCGACAATCTAGTTGTTTATCCTTGGCAGCCTCTCTTATGGGGAAATGTAGTCTAGTGCTTCCATGAGCCATAGTAGTCCGCTACAGCCCGGTTCACCGGAGTCCTGTTAGCCCAGCACTACTGCTCAGGACACTTGACTGGCCGGCATGTGTTTCACTTCGTTCCTGTGTCTGTCCCTTCGGGGAAATGTCACGCGGTGACATCCGGAGTCCTGCCTAGCCTGCTACAGCCCGGGTTCCCGGAGTCCTGTTAGCCCAGTGCTACAGCCCGGATTCACACGCTGCTGACCGACATGCTCGATGTGATTCATGTATGCATGTCCCCATAGGTTAGTGCCGCTTTGGGTTCATGACTAGCCATGTCGGCCCGGGTTCTCTGTCATATGGATGCTAGCGACACTATCATATACGTGAGCCAAAAGGCGCAAACGGTCCCGGGCCATGGTAAGGCGACACCCGTGGGAATACCGTGCGTGAGGCCGCAAAGTGATATGAGGTGTTACCGCTAGATCGATGTGACTTGGAATCGGGGTCCTGACAACCATAGTCTGAATTGATCTCTAGTGGAACACCATGAAGTGACACTACTCGAGAAATATATAAGTCAGCGAGCTGACTAGCAGTGATACTCTCTCGAACAGGTAGGAAGTGAGCCACTTTGGAAAGACGATCAATGACTACGAAGATAGCATTATTCCCTCTCTTGGTCCTGGGAAAGCCAGTGATGAAGTCCATACCAACTTTATCCCATTTCCATTCAGGAATAGCTAAAGGCTGAAGGGTGCCAGCAGGCCTTTGATGCTCTGCCTTAACACGACGAAAAACGTCGCAGTTAGCAATAAACTGAGCAATTTCTCTCTTCATCCTAGTCCACCAGAACCTCTGGCGTAGGTCCTGATACATTTTAGTACTAACGGGATGAATCGTGAGAGGAGATTCATGGGCCTCCTTAAGAATCAGTTGTCGCAGATGTTGATTCTTGGGAACCACCAAGCGATTCTCAAAGAAAACGACACCTCGATCATTTAAGGAGAAACTGCCACCAACTCCCTTGTCAATGTTTCTGTTGATCCGGGAAATTCCCGTATCCTGCTTCTGAGCAGAGATGATCTGATCCACAAGAGTAGGTTTCGCCACCAAGGTAGAAAGGAATCCGTGAGGAGCAATGTGAAGATTAAGCTTACAGAATTCCTCATGGAGAAATGGTTGGCCCTGCTGCAACATAAGATTATTGTAATAGGACTTACGACTTAGCGCATCAGCCATGACATTGCCCTTGCCCGGGGTGTAGGTAATCCCTAAGTCGTAATCTGAGATCAACTCCAACCAACGTCTTTGCCTAAGGTTCAAATCTGGTTGGGTGAAGATATACTTGAGACTTTGGTGGTCGGTGTAAATCTAGCAACGTTTACCAAGAAGGCAATGTTGCCATGTCTTAAGCGCATAGACTACGGCTGCAAGCTCTAGATCATGTGTAGGATAATTCTCCTCATGTGGATGCAACTGTCGAGATGCATAGGCAATCACATGACGATCTGCATAAGAATGCAACCTAGTCCCTGTCGTGAGGCGTCGCAGTAGATAACAAAGTCTTAGTGAAATCCGGTGGCACAAGTATGGGAAGCAGAAGTCAGGCGTCTTTTCAGTTCCTAAAAACTGTGCTCACACTGTGGGGACCACTCCAAACTTTTTATCTTTCTTGAGAAGTTCCGGTGAGAGGTTTGGCCACTTGGGAGAAGTTCTCAACGAATCGGCGACAATAACTGGCTAGGCCAAGAAACTCCTAACTGCCTTAACCGTTTCAGGCGGAGTCCAATCAAGAACGGCCTGACTCTTTCGGGATTGACAGCAATGCCCTCACCAGAGATTACGTGGCCGAGGTAGGTCACTTCTGGCAACCAAAATTCGCACTTGGAGAACTTGGCATAAAGGCGGTGCTCTCTGAGTTTTTCTAGCACAAGTCTAAGATGTTCGGCATGCTCTTCCTCGTTCTTCGAGTAAATAAGGATATCATCGAGGTAAACCACGACGAACTTATCTAAGTACTCCATGAAGATCGAGTTCATCAAGCAGGAGAATGTAGCTGGAGCGTTGGTTAGACCAAAGGACATGACGGTGTACTCGTACTGACCATAACGAGTGACAAAAGCCGTCTTAGGAATGTCCCCATTTCTGATCTTGATTTGGTGGTAGCCTAACCTCAAATCCATCTTGGAAAAGACTGAGGATCCAGCGAGCTGATCATACAGGTCGTTGATCCTGGGGAGCGGATACTTGTTCTTTATCGTGACCAAATTAACGGGACGATAATCTACAACCATTCGGTCCGTACCATCCTTCTTCTTGACGAAGAGGACGGGGCAAGCCAGGAGAAGAACTAGGACAGATGAAACCTTTTGCAAGGATTCATCGAGTTGTTTCTTAAGCTCAGCTAGTTCTAAGGGTGCCATCTTGTAAGGTCTCCTAGAGATTGGAGCGGTTCCTGGGATAAGATCTATGACAAACTCTACATCTCTGTCAGGTGGAATACCTGCAGTTCCTCTGGAAAGACATCCGGAAAGTCACGGACTACCGGGATATCTTCAAGGTCTGGAAGAGGGTTGGCATTAAGAGAATAGAGCTGACGCTTTGCAACTCTAGTGGAGACAGTGACTATCTTGCCAGATGGGTGTGTAAGCTGAACAGACCTGGTGTAACAATCAATCTTGGCATGATGAGCTTTCATCCAGTCCATACCCAAGATGATGTTAATATCTGAGACTTGAGGGCTATAAGTGATGCAAGGAATACAAGTCTGTCAACAAGGATTTCATTACCATGGCTTATTCTGGTCGTTTGCCATCTAGACCCTGGAGTTTGGATTTCAAGTGGAGTTGGCATATCAAAAAATGACATGTCGTGCAAACGAGCATAGCCTTCAGAGATGAAGGAGTGAGATGCTCCGGTATCGAAAACGGAACCGAAGCTGGATGACATTTGACAAGGAGTGTCACTACACCATGACAAAAACTTTGGGGTCACCATATCTGCCGGGAAAACTAGCCAATGGAGGCAGAGAAATTGCCGGGAACGAATTTTGCCGGCACTTACGAACTGCCCTAGAAAGTCCCGTCGGAAAAAACAATTGCCGGCAGATAGGAGAATGCCCGGCAGTTTCTCTGACCTGCATGTTCAAACCTTTGCCGGCAGATAGGACCATTCATGGCATATAGTTTTTTTCCCGGTAGTCTCACAATCCAGGGCAGATAGAAGTATTGCTGGCAGTTATTCTGCCCTTAATTGTATAGTTTGTTTGCACACAAATCCCCTTCCAATTCATTTGTCTTCACTTCATTTTGTGCCAACAAGTATGGTACATATGTAACAACACGCACGCATAGTAATTAAAGTTGCATCAATTAGACATAATATATGTATCTCAACAATCCATGATGTATACAAGCATATATAGGTTCACAAGTACAGTATTACAACACAACGATCCTTCATGTATGCCCACGCACACATAGGCATACATTTGTAGGTTCATAGGTCCAATATTGCACCATAGACAAAAGCGCCAAATATAACATCTTGTTTCAGTTAATAGAAACAGAACACAGAGAAACAGAACCCAACAGAACATCCTTTTAGCTCACAAAACACACCTCTTCAAATTTGTGGATGCAAAAGAATTATATCGATGACCTGTAAAAAAAAGAAGCGGCCAATTAGATCAGCTCAGAAGAACACATGTTCCACAAATCCATTTGGACAACTACTTGCAAGAAAGAGCAGGTCCGAATTCCACAAGGGTCAAAATAAAAGCAGAGCAAGTTCCCTGTGACTTAGTGGTGCCACTTATCTCACGACTAACATTACTGCCAAAAAAATAAAAGGGTCAAAATAAAACAGAGATAATGTTGAAATCGCGGCAAGATGGATGACCATTAACTGCAACTTCATCTTCAGCTTCAATTCGTACACCCAACAAAAAACCACAGAGGGCCTGTTTGGAATGATTTATGATATCTCTAGGTAATGAGTTTGAACTAGCACTAATTAGAGCACGCAGGAATTGATCAACATAAGGACGGATATGAAAGATAAATATTAGAAGAATAATAGCCAGCGTCATGTTTTAGGCGTATTCTTGTTGATCAATGTAATCAGCGAGGTTGTTCTTGTTGAAGCCATGATAAAATATAACCGGAATTACATATGCCAAGAAGCTGAGCATGAATATGTTAATTAGATATGACAATCAAACAAACAAGTATTTACCACTAGGCGCATATCTTCTTTTCTTTTCATTTTTCAGTCCGTCCTATACTATTTTTTAGGTATGATAGCAGGGGTGTTTGACATATGGTACATTCTGGAATGATTCCCTGGCCGAGCACATATGTCAAACACCCCTGCTATCATACCTAAAACACGTCTCTGATGATATCACTATGGCTAGCTGAGAACCAAAAATCAGAGCAAAAGAGGCAATTACAAACGTAACTGAAAACTCATGTAGGACAGAAGGCTTATTGGGTTATTTATGCAGCTATTAGGAAATAAGGCACTATAAAGCCTATCACTCAGGATAAATTAAATTATACAAAATAAGATGTTTGTGTGAATCTTACTAGTTCTCAACATAATTATAACTAAAAGAAGGAGTTGCAGATGGCAAAAATCAGCACCAAATCAGGATTTGCTTTTGCCAAGATAGAAATTCAGTGGATGTAAACTTCCCAAATAATTACTGTATTTAGCAATGTGGCATAGGACAACGATTTAGTAAAGTACCTGGCCTTATCTAATTCTGCACTAAGCTAACGTAGACAGCATCCCCATTGAGGCTATATGCGGGCAGAGCAGGGCCACTAACCATCGATCTTGACCAGTACGTGGCTGGCGCTGGTGTATCCTTCACCGGATCAGAAGGCACATGGAGAGACATAAGAGGGTCAGGGGTTCAGCTTGAGCCTCTTACCTATCAGATCCAGTTAGACTCATAGCCAAATTTAATAAATCACACAACAACAAAAACCTGCATGTCACAACATAATAAAAAAAGTATGAACAGAGCTCAAGGGCGGCCTGTAGCTGCGACTCACTCCGAGGATGTTGCTATTGGTTTGACAAAAACTCAAACACCTGGTGCGCAAGAATAACAAACAATATCAACAAACCACAACTAGTGCCAAATCTTTTTAATTGATGTTTTGATGTGTTGAGACGGGATTCCCTTTAGTAAGAAGCATCACATATGGAGCACTTTGATGTAGAACACAAGTGAAATCAAGTTAATGAATAACTTACTTCACTTGGACCTTCTCCTTTGACGCAAGATGTCGTGCTGCTGTGCGATGCGAAGCAGAGGCGGCAATGGCGAAGGGGATGGGGAGGTTTCGTGGTGGGGGATTGGCACAGCGACGTGGGTGGTGAGGGGGCTAAGGCAGCGTCGTGCTCGAGGAATGGGGCGGCGGTTCTGGGTGGGGGCATGGTTGCAAAGTGGATCGATGGGGACGGGCGGCGGCGTGGATTGCTGGTGTAGGTCATCACCGATTGGTACTGGGTGGCAGCGTGAGACGTCGGAAGCGTGGGTGTAGGTCATTGCCGATGGGGACTGGGTGGCGGCATGGGTCGGAGGGCGCGCGGGTGCCGGCCGTCGAGGGGACTGGGTGGCGGCGTGGGTCAGGGACTCGGGGTGCGGGAGGGGCGGCATGGGTCAGGGGTGCAGGGAGGCGACATGCTTGATGAAGGGGGTGGGGGTGGCAGTGCTTTGCCAACCAATGTGGACGGGCCAGGTCGGCGACGGTGTTGCCAGGGTGGGCGGAACATTGCGGCGGCTGGGGGAAGAAGGAACAAGAAGCGGGAAGAAGGAGTGACAAGGGGAAAGAAATTAAGGCCGTGGGTGGGCTTTCCAGCGACTTCTACCGTTTCGCACCTATTGGGCCCAAAAATTTTGGCCCCATCAACGTGGTTCCCGGCAGTGCACCTGACCCCATTGGGATTCGAGGGCAATTAGGCTGACCCTAAAGATGCTGGCAGATGATCTGCCCTTCTTCCTTTCTCATTCCCGGCAGTTACAGTGACATGTACAGTTTTTCCAGGCAGACAAAACTTTCCCGGCAGTTAATTGCCCCAAATTGTTGATTTTTCCCGGCAGTTAATTGCCCTTAAACTTGTGTCGTGGTGTAGTGTGTGCCAAGAACGACATCCAAATCATCATGAGCGCCTTTAGCTGAGACGTGATGCACACATCCACGTTCAGTGGGAGCTGACTTGACACTAATCATCTTGCGTGATGGCTTACCACGGCCAACAGACTCCTCACGCTGGGGTGGAGCATAGTTGGTTTGGCAGCAGTCACGTGTATAGTGTCCTGGCCTCTCTGCATGTGAAGCAAGGTTCCTGAGGTAGGACGTGGACCCGCATTGACAAGAGGTCTACCGATAGGCCTAGGTGGAGCATACGGTTGAACTGGGTGAGGCGCCACATAAGAAGGCCTTGGTGTATAACCGGGGGAAGAGCGGAGTTCGGAACCCAAAATCCGGCGCTTCTGCGAAGTAGAACCGGAAGAAGAACCCAAATCACGGGTGTGCTTACGAGACTCCTCGTAAGTGAGTTGAGCTGTTTCTGCGTTAATGGCCTTGTTCACAAGAGCCTGGAATGTATTGCAATGATGCAAGTGGAGATCACGACGCAACTTGGGGTTGAGACCCTTCCGGAACCTAGCCGTGCTTCTGGCGTCCGTGGACACCTTCTTCTGTAGCATAGGCGGGGCAAGGTTCTCAACTCTCTACTGTAAGCATCAACAGCCATCTTATCCTGAGTGGAAACTACAGAACTCTTCTCCTCCTTCTTGCGGTCCATGAGAGCCTGAGGAATGTGATCCGCGAAAAGCTCGGTGAAATCTCTCCCAGGTGGTATCTGGCAGCTGAAGCATAGCCTCATAGTTCTGCCACCAAATACTAGCAGGACCTTCCAGATGATAAGCAGCATAGGTGACCTTGTCACTTTCAGCTACGTTCGCAGAATGCAGCTTGTGTGTGATACTACGGAGCAGTCATCTGCATCGAGTGGTTCAATGGAATGATGGAAGGTAGGTGGGTTTCAGACCAATGAAATCATAGATGGACGCTGACTCCTTTGCTGATGGGAGGTGTTCTCCTCAATACGTGCTAACAAGCGGTTAGACTCTGCTTGTTCTTCTCCATCTCTAACATGAACTCTGCCAACGTGAAGGTGTCGGGAGATCCTCATCCCTACCATCTCCGTGGTTCCGGCTTACGAGCAACAGAACTTCGGTTAACCTGACGACATCCTGAGACCAACCAAGGAAACAAGGATGGATTCAGCATCATCATAAGGATGTAGATTATAGTACGAGGAAAAATACTATCTCTTGAACTCCTAGGACAATTCCGGCAGCATAACGGCAGTAAAATGCTCGAAATGAGACATTCTGCCAAAGACGGGGTAGCACCATACTCAACATCATCACTCAAGGTTCTGGGATATTGCTAATCAGGCTACACCGGAGGTACTCAAACTGGGATATGACTCAGATCAACCAATCCCAGAGACTACGGAGTAGTAACACGTGATCCTGATAGACGGAAGAGAAAGCCTAGTTCCTTAACCCCGTAGGAAAGATAGGATGACTCAGATCAGAAGGCATGAGGTATAAGGAGTAAAAAGAGCCTTACGTTCCCTTCCACAATCAATTCCCCTATATAGCTAAAGAATTTCTAGACCCAACTTCGACCAGGTTGGCTTGGTAATCCTACAGGCAGTCAGGCTCTGATACCAAAGCTGTCGGGACCCCGATTCTAAGTCACACCGATCTAGCATGTAACACCTCATATCACTTTGCGGCCTCACGCACGGTATCCCCACGGGTGTCGCCTTACCATGGCCCGGACCGTTTGCGCCTTTTGGCTCACGTATATGATAGTGTCGCTAGCATCCATATGACAGAGAACCCGGCCGACATGGCTAGTCGTGAACCCAAAGCGGCACAGACCTATGGAGACAGGCATACATGAATCACATCGAGCATGTCGGTCAACAGCGTATGAATCCGGGCTGTAGCACTGGGCTAACAGGACTCTGGAAGTCACCGCGTGACATTTCCCCGAAGGGACAGACATAGGAACGAAGTGGAAACACATGCCGGCCAGTCAAGTGTTCTGAGCAGTAGTGCTGGGCTAGCAGGACTCCGGTGAACCGGGCTGTAGCGGACTACTATGGCTCAAGGAAGCACTAGACTACATTTCCCCATAAGAGAGGCTGCCAAGGATAAACAACTAGATTGTCGGATCCCACACATAGCAATACACGTCACACGTACGCATAACATGCAAGTATGTGCTGTACAACATGGCATCACAACATAACGCAAACTCATATAGATAAAGGCCAGAAGAGCCACATAGCATTAAATACAAACAGGGGTCACATGACCCATCATTCAGAGCATACAAGCAACGGAAGCATTACATGTCTGAGTACAGACAACTACAAAAGAAAAAGGCCGAGAAGCCTGACTATCTACAAGTCCCTCCAAGGTACAAGATCGTAGCTGAGGTAACAAGCTACTCGTCGAAGTCCAAGCGGTACTACTAGTGAGACAGATGTCTCACCTGCAAAACATAAATAAAGCAAACGTGAGTACAAAGGTACTCAGCAAGACTTACATCAGATCCTATCATACATGCATTTGTATCAAGAAGGTAATGTGGGGTTTAGTTGCAGCAAGCCAGCTTTGACTCAGTGGCTATCCTGTTCTACGACAACGAGAAACTTCTTTGAGGTGAGGCAGCGCACACGAGTCCACTAATCACCACATCAATACACTACTATGGATTCATCCCGTCTCTCTACGAGAAGGCCATCCATAGCACTCACACTTGTCTTGAGCATTTTAGAGTATCCACTTTAAGTTGTCTATGTACCACGTAAGCATCCAAGAAGTCCATAACCGAGGACACGGCTATTCGAATAGATCATGATAACCCTGCAGGGGTGTACTTCTTCACACACGCTCTCACCACTTATCACCATAATCACGTCATGTATCTCGGCAACCTTCAAGCGGAAGCCTGGCGAGGGTGTCGGCCACGACCTGACTAACCACACAAGACTCTAGTCCAGGTTTATCACCTATTCGGGTTCCATCCGCAAGGAGATCCGGCCGGGGTTTCGCTCACGGCCCCAAACGATGTGTACAGGGTTCCCGAGCCCACCATCCGGGTGCCACTCGGTACACCGGGCCACGTGTGCCTAGTCTGTCCCAAGTCCACCCTGCCGGGTGCCACTCGGTAGAAAAATAGCACTACCTACAAACACCAGAAACTATTTGCAACTCCTGGACAGAGATCAAGGCGGTTAATAAGTCGAGAGAGCTTGGAGCGCCCGGAGCCCAATGTGTGGTAGTAGCTAGTCATTGGACAACTTACACAGAACTCAGTTCTTAAGGACGGTCCCAATGAGACAACCCACCATGTACTCCTACATGGCCTCTCACCGCTACCTTTACCAAATCGTGTTCACACGCTTAACTCTCAGCACCGATCATATCGTAACACTCCAATTCATTCCCGATGAATCAGACCTGACATACTCTAAGCAATAGCAGGCAAAGCATGGTAGGAACACAACATGGCTCAATCAACTCCTACACATGCTAGTGGGTTTTAACTATTTACTGTGGCAATGACAGGTCATGCAGAGGAATGGGTTCAACTACCGCAGCATAAAGTAGCAGTTGAATCGTTGTTGTCCTAATGCAATAAATGAGAGCAGGAGCGAGAGAGTAGGATTGTATCGGAATGAACAAGGGGGGTTGCTTGCCTGGTAGATCAACAGGGGGGCACTGCTCCTCAGACAGGTACTCTCGAACACTCTCCGGAGCAGGACCTATCGAGAAGGAACGGTGTCGGATCAAACACAAGCATATGCAACATATGATGCATGAACATGGCATGAGTATGTGATGTTGTTTGAGTTAATGCATCTAGCATTTATTTGGTTGAAGTCCATTTGAACCAAGGGTTCAAATGCAACTCCAAATTAAGCTCTTAAATATGCCATTTATATGTTTTCATATATACAGCATGTATAGGTTGGTTTGTCATGCATGAGATGGTACAGATGGATAGATTGAATTTTTCTGATAATTTTTCATATATAAATTATTTCAATCTGAGCTACAGTTGAATTCCTATGAATTTTTGAAGTTTCGAACATTTTCTGGAATTCTCTGAATTATTTAAAATCCAGAAAAATCATTATTGCGTCAGCATGACATCACAGAGGCGTCAGCAGGGCTGACCAGGTCAAACCTGACGTGTGGGGTCCACACGTTAGTGACCAGTTAGTTAACAGGGGGTTAGTTTATCCTAATTATAGGATTAGTGTCGTTGGGGCCCACTGGTCAGTTGCACAGGGGTTTAGTTAGAGGGTGATTAGCCTTAAGCTACCACCTGACCCATGGGGCCCACCTGACAGCCGGTGTGGTCAAAGGGGTCAAATCCCACCGGCTGTTTAGCCGCCGGCGAGGCCGAATGCGACGGAGGGGCTCGGGAATCGTCGCTCCGGCGGCCAAAAGCGCGGCGGAGACCACAGGCGAGGAGCTGGAGCTCGTCCGCGTCGGATGGAGCAAGCGGGAGGGCACGGGGTGGCCGGAGTTTGTCGGAGCGGGGCTCGCGGCGGTGACCGGAGTTCGGGCATCGAACGAGTCGATGATGCAGAGCATGGCAGGAGCCCCGGTTTGGCGCGTCGGACTCGTGGGGGTGCGGGGAGTGCGTTAGGCACCAGCGGTGACCAAAAGGTCACCGGAGTGACGCCGGCATCGAGCTCGTGCGGCGGAGCGGCTCGGCTGCGGTAGAGGAGGCGGCTAGAGGAAGCGTACGAGTGCGGGGAGCAGGGGAGAAGATGGCAGAGCTCACAGGGAGTCAGATGGGCGGCTTGTTTGGCTCGGGGAAGCGTCGAAGCGAGCGGGCGGCGAAGGGGATCTCTGGTGGACCAAGGTTGAAGAAGAGGTCGGGGGAGCCGCTGCAGGGCGCCTCCGCTCGCGTGGCTTGGCGGGGGGGGTGCGGGGCCGGAGCTTTTGGACACAGCAGCGAGGCGAGGGGAGCACGGTGGACACGGCAACGGCAAGCGGTGGCGACGGAGCCGTTCGAGGGGGGTGAGAGAGAGAGGTCCAGGGGAGGAGGGAGAGCGAGGGAGAGGAGGAGAGGGTCGAGGGGTTTTTGACCAAATAAAAACTTAACCTTTTCCCATTTTAGTTCTTGGCAGATTTTAGCTAATTTAGGACAAGTCAAGCAATCATCACATAATTCAAGCAAGCATGCAAAGAGTATATAGGCAGCGGAAAGTAAAACATGCAACTTGCAAGAATGTAAAGGGAAGGGTTTGAAGAATTCAAACGCAATTGGAGACACGGATGTTTTTCCCGTGGTTCGGATAGGTGGTGCTATCCTACATCCACGTTGATGGAGACTTCAACCCACGAAGGGTAACGGTTGCGCGAGTCCACACAGGGCTCCACCCAAGGGCAACGGTTGCGCGAGTCCACACAGGGCTCCACCCACGAAGGGGTCCACGAAGAAGCAACCACCCACAAAGGGTCCACGAAGTAGCAACCTTGTCTATCCCACCATGGCCATCGCCCACGAAGGACTTGCCTCACTAGCGGTAGATCTTCACGAAGTAGGCGATCTCCTTGCCCTTACAAACTCCTTGGTTCAACTCCACAATCTTGTCGGAGGCTCCCAAGTGACACCTAGCCAATCTAGGAGACACCACTCTCCAAGAAGTAACAAATGGTGTGTAGGTAATGAACTCCTTGCTCTTGTGCTTCAAATGATAGTCTCCCCAACACTCAATTCTCTCTCATAGGATTTGGATTTTGTGGAAAGAAGATTTGAGTGGAAAGCAACTTGGGAAGGCTAGAGATCAAGATTCATATGGTAGGAATGGAATATCTTGGTCTCAACACATGAGTAGGTGGTTCTCTCTCAGAACATATGAGTTGGAATTGTGTATGTGTTCTGATGGCTCTCTCCACGAATGAAGAGGAGGTGGAGGGGTATATATAGCCTCCACACAAAATCCAACCGTTACACAGTTTTCCAATCTCGGTGGGACCGAATCAATAAACTCGGTCGGACCGAAAATGTAAACCTAGTGACCGTTAGAGATTTTCGGTGGGACTGACATGCAACTCGGTAGGACCGATATGGTTAGGGTTTGGGCATAACGTAATCTCGGTGAGACTGATTACACAAACTCGGTGAGACCAATTTTGGTAATTATCTAACCAGAGAGTTGGTCAGGCAAACTCGGTGGGACCGATTTGCTCTTTCGGTGGGACCGAGTGGAACTCGGTGAGACCGAAAAGTTACAAAGGGGAAACACTGAGTTTACATTGCAATCTCGGTGGGACCGATTCGCTCTTTCGGTGAGACCGAAAAGTTACGAAAGGGAAACAGAGAGTTTGCAATCCCATCTCGGTGAGACCGAGATCCCTATCGGTAGGACCGAATTGCTAGGGTTTGGCAGGGGGTTATGACAAGTGAAACTCGGTGGCGCCGGATAGGAAGAATCGGTAGGACCGAGTTTGGCTTAGGGTTTAGGTCATATGTGGATATGGGAAAGTAGTTGAGGGTTTTGGAGCATATCTCTAAGCACATGAAGCAAGAGGCTCATTAAGCAACACCTCATCCCTCCTTGATAGTATTGGCTTTTCCTATGGACTCAATGTGATCTTGGATCACTAAAATATAAAATGAAGAGTCTTGAGCTTTTCAGCTTGAGCCAATCCTTTGTCCTTAGCATTTTGAGGGTTCCACTTTAACATCCATGCCATGCCATTCATTGAGCTTTCCTGAAATAATCATCTTGGAATAGCATTAGCTCAATGAGCTATATTTTGTTATGAATTACCAAAAGCAACCTAGGGATAGTTGCACTTTCAGAGAGGGTCGAGGGATTTTCAAGGGGGTGCGTGTCGCCCTCTGATGCCTCCAGCGGCGAGCAGGGAAGTAGGAGGTGACCGGCGCGTGCTCGCGCGCGGCGGCCACGCGCTCGTCCTCATGGCGGGAGGAAGACGACAGAGGAGGAGGCGAGCTGGGCTAGCTGGGCCGCACAGCTGGGCCGGTTGTCTGCAGTGCCAGGCCAGCAAGTGGCCCAGGTAAGTCCAGGTAGTTCCTCTTTTTTTCTCTATTTTGTTTTTGTTTTCTATTTTCTGACATTTGTTTTGATTTAATAAAAATACCAAATCATTTTATTTAATTCTGTCAAATTTGCAGGGACCTAAGGAATTAATCCAAAGCCCCTCACCAAAATTCAGAATTATTGGACAATATTTTGTATATAAAAAAATATTTATCCAACGCAAATAAATACTGGATTAATTCCAAATGCCCAAAATAAATACTTATGAGCTCTTTAAAATATTGGTTTGATTTTTATCTCTGTCCAATATTTTCAGAGAGCAACAGGAGCATTTTCTTGGACCTTTTTGGAGCAATTTTTACTTGGGTCATTTTCAGAAATGATTCTGAGGGTTTCACAAATCCCCATTTCAAATGTAAATGGAATTTAAACATGATGCAAACATGAAGGGCTAGCCTAGGTCATACCAGAACTAGGGATGTGACAAACAATGATTTTATTAGCACTCTGATTGCTCCTCTTACCGATGTTGAATCTTGTGAAATTAATACTACTTTGCTAAATCTTGTCATGAAAGATCCGTTTTCCGGCCTTCCTAGTGAAGATGCCGCTACCCATCTAAATAGCTTTGTTGATTTGTGTGACATGCAAAAGAAGAAATATGTGGATAATGATATTGTTAAATTGAAGCTATTTCCTTTTTCACTTAGAGATCGTGCTAAAGCTTGGTTTTCGTCTTTGCCTAAAAATAGTATTGATTCATGGAACAAGTGCAAAGATGCTTTTATCTCTAAGTATTTTCCTCCCGCTAAGATCATCTCTCTTAGAAACGATATTATGAACTTTAAGCAACTTGATCATGAACATGTTGCACAAGCTTGGGAGAGAATGAAATTAATGTTACGTAATTGCCCTACTCATGGTTTAAATTTGTGGATGATTATACAAAATTTTTATGCCGGATTGAATTTTGCTTCTAGAAATCTTTTAGATTCGGCCACGGGAGGCACTTTTATGGAAATCACATTAGGATAAGCTACTAAATTCCTAGATAATATTATGGTTAATTATTCTCAATGGCATACTGAAAGATCTACTAATAAAAAGGTGCATGCGATAGAAGAAATTAATGTATTGAGTGGAAAGATGGATGAACTTATGAAATTATTTGCTAATAAGAGTTTCTTCTGATCCTAATGATATGCCCTTGTCTACTTTGTTTGAGAATAATAATGAATCTATGGATGTGAATTTTGTTGGTAGGAACAATTTTGGTAACAACGCGTATAGAGGAAATTTTAATCCTAGGCCTTATCCTAGTAATTCCTCTAATAATTATGGTAATTCCTACAACAATTCTTATGGAAATTATAATAAGATGCCCTCTGATTTTGAATCTAATATTAAAGAATTTATTACTTCGCAAAAGAATTTTAATGCTATGATTGAAGAAAAATTGCTTAAGATTGATGATTTGGCTAGGAACGTTGATAGAATTGCTCTTGATGTTGATTCTTTGAAACTTAGATCTATTCCACCTAAGCATGATATCAATGAGTCTCTCAAAGCCATGAGAATTTTCATTGATGGGTGCAAAGAAAGAACCGCTAGTATGCGTGCTAAGAAAGATGCCTTTATAAGAGCGTGTTCTTCTAGTTCCTATGAAAATAATGATGAAGATCTAAAAGTTATTGATGTGTCCCCTATTAAATATTCTTTTTTCAATATGAATCTTGATGATGATGGGACTTAATATGATCCACCTTTACCTAGAAGGCGTTCTAAGAATTCGGAATTTTTTGATCTTGATGCTAAATTTGATAAAAGTGGGATTGAAGAAATTAAAACCCTAGATTTTGCTAAACCCACTATTATGGATTTCAAGGAATTTAACTATGAAAATTTCTCTTTGATTGATTGTATTTCCTCGTTGCGATCCGTGCTAAATTCTCCTCTCGCTTATAGTCAAAATAAAGCATTTACTAAACATATCGTTGATGCCTTGATCCAATCTTATGAAGAAAAACTTGAATTGGAACTTTCTATCCCTAGAAAACTTTATGATGAGTGGGAACCAACTATTAAAATTAAAATTAAAGATCATGAATGCTATGCTTTATGTGATTTGGATGCTAGCATTTCCACGATTCCAAAGACTTTGTGTGATTTGTTAGGTTTCCGTGATTTTGATGATTGCTCTCTAAATTTGCACCTTGCGGATTCCACTATTAAGAAACCTATGGGAAGAATTAATGATGTTCTTGTTGTTGCAAATAGGAATTATGCGCCCATAGATTTTGTTGTTCTTGACATAGATTGCAATCCTTCATGTCCTATTATTCTTGGTAGACCTATCCTTAGAACGATTGGTGCAATTATTGATATGGAGGAAGGAAATATTAGATTACAATTTCCATTAAGGAAAGGCATGGAACACTTTCCTAGAAATAAAATTAAATTACCTTATGAATCTATTATGAGAGCCACTTATGGATTGCCTACCAAAGATGGCAATACCTAGATCTATTCTTGCTTGTTATGCCTAGCTAGGGGCGTTAAACGATAGCGCTTGTTGGGAGGAAACCCAATTTTATTTTTATTCCTTACTTTTTTCTCCTGTTTATTAATAAATAATTTATCTATCCTCAGTTTTGGTTGTGTTTTTTGCATTTAATTAGTGTTTGTGCCAAGTAGAACCGTTGGGAAGACTTGGGGAAAGTCTTGTTGAACTTGCTGTAAAAAAACAGAAACTTTAGCGATCACGAGAACTATTTCCTTTTTTATTTGGAAAGTGCTATTTAGTTAATTATTTTTTAAAATGATTAATAGATAAATTCCTCACGTCCAGAAATTTATTTTAGAATTTTTGGGGTTCCAGATCTTGCGCTAGCTACAGATTACTACAGACTGTTCTGTTTTTGACAGATTCTGTTTTTCGTGTGTTGTTTGCTTATTTTGATGAATCTATGGCTAGTAAAATAGTTTATAAACCATAGAGAAGTTGGAATACAGTAGGTATAACACAAATATAAATAAAGAATGAGTTCATTACAGTACCTTGAAGTGGTCTTTTATTTTCTTTCGCTAACGGAGCTCATGAGATTTTCTACTTTATGTTTTGTGTTGTGAAGTTTTCAAGTTTTGGGTAAAGATTTGATGGATTATGGAACAAGGAGTGGCAAAAGCCTAAGCTTGGGGATGCCAATGGCACCCACAAGATAATCTAAGGACACCTAAAAGCCAAAGCTTGGGGATGCCCCAGAAGGCATCCCCTCTTTCGTCTACTTCTATCGGTAACTTTACTTGGAGCTATATTTTTATTCGCCACATGATATGTGTTTTGCTTGGAGCGTCTTGTATGATTTGAGTCTTTGCTTTTTAGTTTACCACAATCATCCTTGCTGTACACACCTTTTGAGAGAGCCATACATGATTTGGAATTTGTTAGAATACTCTATGTGCTTCGCTTATATCTTTTGAGTTATATAATTTTGCTTTAGTACTTCACTTATATCTTTTAGAGCACGGTGGTGGATTTGTTTTATAGAAACTATTGATCTCTCATGCTTCACTTAGATTATTTTGAGAGTCTTAAATAGCATGGTAATTTGCTTAAAATCGTAATATTCTTGGTACACAGGATTAATAATAAAACTTTCTTATGAGTGTGTTGAATACTATGATAAGTTTGATGCTTGACAATTGTTTTGAGATATGAAGATGGTGATATTAAAGTTGTGCTAGTTGAGTAGTTGTGAATTTGAGAAATACTTGTTTTGAAGCTTGTGATTCCCGTAGCATGCACGTATGGTGAACCGTTATGTGATGAAGTCGGAGCATGATTTATTTATTGATTGTCTTCCTTATGAGTGGCGGTCGGGGACGAGCGATGGTATTTTCCTACCAATCTATCCCCCTACGAGCATGCGCGTAATACTTTTCTTTGATAACTTGTAGATTTTTGCAATAAGTATATGAGTTTTTTATGACTAATATTGAGTCCATGGATTATACGCACTTTTCTCACCCTTCCACCTTTGCTAGCCTCTCTAATACCGCGCACCTTTCGCCGGTATCATACACCCACCATATACCTTCCTCAAAACAACCACCATACCTACCTATTATGGCATTTCCATAGCCATTCTGAGATATGTTGCCATGCAACTTTCCATCCTTCCGTTTATTATGACACACTCCATCATTGTCATATTGCTTAGCATGATCATGTATTTGACATCGTATTTGTGGCAAAGCCACCATTCATAATTCTTTCATACGTGTCACTCTTGATTCATTGCATATCCCGGTACACCGCCGGAGGCATTCATATAGAGTCATATTTTGTTCTAAGTATCGAGTTGTAATTGTTGAGTTGTAAGAAAAATAAAAGTTGTGATGATCATCATTATTAGAGCATTGTCCCAGTGAGGAAAGGATGATGGAGACTATGATTCCCCCACAAGTCGGGATGAGACTCTGGACGAAAAAAGAGGCCATAAAAAAGAAAAGGCCCAAATAAAAAGAGAGAGAGAAAGAGAGAAGGGACAATGTTACTATCCTTTCACCACACTTGTGCTTCAAAGTAGCATCATGATCTTCATAGTAGAGAGTCTCTCATGTTATCACTTTCATATACTAGTGGGAATTTTTCATTATAGAACTTGGCTTGTATATTCTAATGATGGGCTTCCTCAAATTGCCCTAGGTCTTCATGAGTAAGCAAGTTGGATGCACACCCACTTAGTTTCTTTTTGAGCTTTCATATACTTATAGCTCTAGTGCATCCGTTGCATGGCAATCCCTACTCACTCACATTGATATCTATTGATGGGCATCTCCATAGCCCGTTGATACGCCTAGTTGATGTGAAACTATCTTCTCCCTTTTTGTCTTCTTCACAACCACCATTCTATTACACCTATAGTGCTATGTCCATGGCTCACGCTCATGTATTGCGTGAAAATTGAAAAAGTTTTGAGAATGTCAAAAGTATGAAACAATTGCTTGGCTTGTCATCGGGGTTGTGCAGGATTTAAATATTTTGTGTGGTGAAGATGGAGCATATCCATACTATATGATTTTGTAGGGATAACTTTCTTTAGCCATGTTATTTTGAGAAGACATAATTGCTTAGTTAGTATGCTTGAATTACTATTATTTTTATGTCAATATGAACTTTTGTCTTGAATCTTTCGGATCTGAATATTCATACCACAATTAAGAAGAATTACATTAAAATTATGCCAAGTAGCACTCTGCATCAAAAATTATGTTTTTATCATTTACCTGCTCGAGGACGAGCAGGAATTAAGCTTGGGGATGCTTGATACGTCTCCAACGTATCTATAATTTTTGATTGCTCCATGCTATATTATCTACTGTTTTGGACATTACTGGGCTTTATTATCCACTTTTATATTATTTTTGGGACTAACCTATTAACCAGAGGCCCAGCCCAGAATTGTTGTTTTTTGCATGTTTTAGGGTTTCGAAGAAAAGGAATATCAAACGGAGTCCAAACGGAATGAAACCTTCGGGAACATGATTTTTAGGAAGATTATGATCTGAGAGACTTGGACCCTACATCAAGAAAAGGAACAGGAGGCCATGAGGTAGGGGGGGCGCCTACCCCCCCCCCCCCAGGCGCGCCCTCCACCCTCGTGGGCCCCCTATTGCTCAACCGACGTACTCCTTCCTCCTATATATATCCACGTACCCCCAAACGATCAGATATGGAGCCAAAACCCTAATTCCACCGCCATAACTTTCTGTATCCACGAGATCCCATCTTGGGGCCTGTTCCGGAGCTCCGCCGGAGGGGGCATCTATCATGGAGGGCTTCTATATCAACACCATAGCCTCTCCGATGAAGTGGGAGTAGTTTACCTCAGACCTACGGGTCCATAGTTAGTAGCTAGATGGCTTCTTCTCTCTTTGTGGATCTCAATACAATGTGCTCCCCCTCTCTTGTGGAGAACTATTCGATGTAATCTTCTTTTTGCGGTGTGTTTCTTGAGATCGATGAATTGTGGGTTTATGATCAAGTCTATCTATGAATAATATTTGAATCTTCTCTAAATTCTTTTATGTATGATTGGTTATCTTTGCAAGTCTCTTCGAATTATCATTTTGGTTTGGCCTACTAGATTGATCTTTCTCGCAATGGGAGAAGTGCTTAGCTTTGGGTTCAATCTTGCGGTGTCCTTTCCCAGTGACAGTAGGGGCAGCAAGGCACATATTGTATTGTTTCCATCGAGGATAACATGATGGGGTTTTCTTCATATTGCATGAGTCTATCCCTCTACATCATGTCATCTTCCTTAAGGCGTTACTCTGTTTTTAACTTAATACTCTAGATGCATGCTGGATAGCGGTCGATGAGTGGAGTAATAGTAGTAGATGCAGGCAGGAGTCGGTCTACTTGTCTCGGACATGATGCCTATATACATGATCATACCTAGATATTCTCGTAACTATGCTCAATTCTGTCAATTGCTCAACAGTAATTTGTTCACCCACCATAGAATACTTATGCTCTCGAGAGAAGCCACTAGTGAAATCTATGGCCCCCGGGTCTATCTTTATCATATTGATCTCCTACTACTTAGTTATTTCCTTTGTTATTTACTTTGCCTTTATTTTACTTTGCATCTTTATCATAAAAATACCAGAAATATTATCTTTATCATATCTAGCAGATCTCACTCTCGTAAGTGGCCTTATAGGGCTTGACAACCCCTATTTACGTTGGTTGCGAGGATTTATTTGTTTTGTGCAGGTACGAGGGACTCGCGCGTAGCCTCCTACTCGCACGTAGCCTCCTTATAGAGGTAATTTTAATCCTAGGCCTTTTCCTAGTAATTCCTCTAATAATTATGGTAATTCCTATGGAAATCAATCTTATAATAATAATATGAACACCCCTGATCTTGAGAATAATATTAAATAATTTATCAATACCCAAAAAGTTTTCAACCTTCCATAGAAGAAAAGTTGAGTAAGATTGATGATTTGTCTAGCAGTGTTGATAGAATTGCTCATGATGTGGAAAATCTCAAGATGAAAATTTTTGTGCCTAAGGTTGATGAATCAATTAAAGCACTTTATGTTTCTATGGATGAAAGTAAGAAAAGAACCGCTATGCTTACAGCTAAAAGAGAATTTTTAGAAGAAGCATTTTATAGTGATTTCTTTCACAAAAGTGATGAAGATCTTAAAATGATTAGTGTTCTTCTATTGATTCCTTGTTTAGTAAAGTTAATATTGATGAAAAAGGGACTGGAGAAGAGTCAACTTTAGGTATAAGGCATCCCAATGTTTCGAAGGGTGAAAATCTTGTTGAGACAATTAATAAAAGTGGGTTTGAAGAGGTCAAAACCTTAGCTAGTGATGTGCCCACTCTTTTGGATTACAAACACTTTAATTATTATAGTTGCTATTTGATTGATTGTATTTCTTTGTTGTAATCCATGATAAATTCACCCCATGCTTATGAACAAAATAAAGCTTTTACTAAACATATTGTTGATGCTATGATGAAAGCTTTTGAAGAAAAATGGAATTATATGTTTCAATTCCTAGAAAATGCATGATGAGTTCGAACTTACTATCAAAGTCAAGATTAAAAATTATGAGTGTTTTTCTTTGTGTGACTTGGGTTCTAGTGTTTCTACTAATCCGAAATCTTTATGTGATGTGCTTGGTCTTACCAATCTTGAATCGTGTTCTTTGAATTTGCACTTGGCGGATTCTACTATTAAAAAGCCTATGGGAAAAATTAATGATGTTCTTATTCTCTCAAATAGGAATTATGTGCCCATATATTTTATTGTACTTGATATTGATTGCAATCCGTCTTGTCCAATTATTCTTGGTAGACCGTTTTTACGCACTATCAGTGGCATGATTGATATGAAAGAAGGCAATATTAAGTTCCAGTTTCCTTTGAGCACGGGTATGGAACACTTTCCTAGAACAAGAATTAGGCCACCATATGAATCAATCATGAGGTCATCTTATGGATCTCGAACTAAAGATGACAAAACTTAGATCCTTGCTTTATGCCTAGCTAAGGGCGTAAACTATAGTGCTTGTTGGGAGGCAACCCAATGAATAAATTTTATTTTTTTTCTTTTTGCTTCATGTTTTGTGTGTTAGCACAATTATGCTACTATTATGATTGTGTCTTTTATGTTTTAATTAGTATTTGTGCCAAGTAAATCTTTTAGGATCTTCTTGGGTGATAGTTGTTTGATCTTGCTGAAAAAACAGAAACTTTTACACTCATGAAATTAATTTTCTTTATTTACCAGAGAGCGATAAAATACCCATTACACTTGCACTAGATCAATATACAAATTGCGCAGGTTGCCCTAATTTTTCTGAATTTTTGGAGTTACAGAAGTATTCCTGTCGGTGGGAACGACACCTATGGGGTCACAAGAATCCCTACTACAGTTAGCGGGGCGCGGGGTCGTGAGAAGAGCGGATCTAACAGGTAGCACACGGTTCGTTTATCCAGGTTCGGGTCGCGAGGATGCATAAAACCCTACTCCTGCTTTTGGTGGATTGTATATCTGTGTTCTTGAGCTAGCTATGGGGCGTGAGGAGCTCCAAAAAGCCGAATCCTTCTCCTGGTCGCCTCGGGCCTAGAAAAAAGGGGTTGCCACAGTGGCGCACAGGAGGTGGAAAGGGTACAGTGATGCGAGGTTATCCCCCGCATTACGTGACAAGGCGCATTTAATGCGTCTTGCTTAGGTGTCCTTGCTTTATCGGGGACGGGGGAGAGATTTGTCTTCTCCGTCGCCGCTCCTTCTTGTGTCGACATGCACCCTGGCCAGCGACGCCTGCGATGCCAAGTAGGTAGGCAGGCAGCTGAGGTGGCACAGTGGTGGGTCTTCACGAAGATCTACATGCCGCCACACAAGTGCTTGCCCAGCTGGTTGGGTCGGCAGCTGCATGCATGCGGTGGTGGAGGTTTAGTCGACGTGGGCCTGATGGTGGCCCCGCGGGTGTCCTCGATAAGGGCCTTGCCGGGGCGCCTGCTGTCATCCCCGGCAAGGCACTTGCCGGGGGCCTTGTGGTCTTCCTCGGCTGGGATCCCGCCAAGGGTTGTCGTCTCCTTAGTGCGTACCTGATCTTGAATGTCTTCACAAAGATCTGCATGTCGCCACGGGGATGTCTCCCGAATCCTTGCCCTTTGGGGCAGTGGACTCAAGGGTGATTTGCTCTGTAGGTGCGGGACGAGTCGCGCGGGATGTGGGCAGCATGCGTGGGGTTGGTTCCCGTAGGCATGCGTCACATCGTAGTAAAGGGGCGGTTCGCGCCTTCCCCATAAACGGAGGGAGGCATGGAGGCGCGGCCCATTTACTAAATGGGGCTGAGGCGCGGTCTTCAAGGCGTCCACTCCCCACGATCACGGGGTGGGGAGTGGTCGTCTCACCCGTCCCCTCGGTTCCGCACGTCGGCCACGTGTCTCCCATGCGCCTGGGGTGGCAAACGGTGGAGGCGGGAAACCGGGCCGTCGCTGGTTGGGGCAGCGGGTCGGTCCTGGCTCCCTACGCCTTCCGTATCTTGATTGGCCGAGCGGCGCGGACGAGCCCCAACCCCGATCCTTTACAAAGAGCGGGAGGGGGGATGGCGTCCCGCATTCTTTCATCTTCTTCTTCCTTCAGCTTCTGCTCCTCCCTTCCATCTGTCATGGAGAGAGGGAATCCCGGTCCTTCGACAGTGGCGGCGAGGGTCGCCGCTCGACAACGCGTCCCTCCTTCCCCTGCGCCTGCGGTGGAAGAGCCAGCCGCGAGGGGAAGGGGGAGGGGGCGAGGCCGGGGCGCTCGGGGAAGAGGAGGACGGGGCGGCGCGCCGGCCTCGCCTCTGCCAGCAGCTCCTCCTCCAATGGAGGGCCATGTTGGGGATGACCCTTGTGAGTTCTTCGTCAGGCTGCGTCGGCCGCCGCGCCGTCGCCTTCGTCTCCCGACTCCATTTGCGTGGGAGATGGAGCTGGATCCGCCGGAATCGTTGCGGCTGCACATGAGGGGCTGCGGGATCAGTGGCACGCGGGTCCGCTTCGACTTCCCCGCCCCTCACGTGATGTATCTTTGTCGGGGATGGAAGACGTTTGCTCATATCCACTGCTTGACGGAGGGGCTCACTCTCCATTTTAAGCTGATGGAGAGTGGCCTTCTCTCCGTCAAGGTCTTCGGGTGCTTTGGGACCCGTGCAAGGTGTTGCGTGGAGAGCTCTTCTGATAGTGAAGACTCCTCCTCGGGCGGGAGTGACGAGGAGGACAGCGGCAGCGACGACGAGGGTAGTAGGCGGCAGGATGACGGGTCCAATTAGGTGTCGGGTGCCGCTTCGTGCGGCACCGGCGACCCCATCATCCGCATCGCCGGCTCCCTGAACTTCTCGGGGTCGTCTCCTTGGGCGGCTGGCGTTGGGAGGCTGCGGAGGTGGAAGAGGGCGAGCGGCAAGGCCGTCAAGTCGGAGTACGCGGGCACCGATGCCTTCGACGCGTGCTGACGTCCTGCCGCCTCGTCTTTGAGCTCTTGTTCCGATGCTGCCATCACTATCCAACCTTTGGACGGCCACCAAGATGTTCTCTTGGTGTCTTCTGCCACCCGTAGCTTGCCTAGGCGCTCCTTTTGTCCCTTTCGCCTCCTTGACCTACCTCCTGAGGAGAGGGACAAGAAAGGGATTACGGGCACCTTATCTCTTTTTGTTTGTAAGCCTTCGGGCCTTTGCTGAATTTAAAACTTGTAATCCCATCATTCATGTTTTTCATTCGCTATGGACTATACCTGAGTGGAATGTTTTTAATGAAAAAGGGATGCTTGCCGGGTCATTTGTTTGCGGGTGGAACCCACGACAAGGAGTAAATCCTTGATATCTTCAAGATAAACATTTCCTTGCCCAGCAACATGCCTTGCCGTCTCCCCACTTCGCTCGACCTTCCTCACGCCTTTGGCGGAGGCAGGGATGAGGCGGGGTCAGGCTCCTTGTTTCATCCTTTCGCTGCCGCGACTACGACCCAACTTGGCCCCAGGAACGAGCCCTAGGGCCTAGAGTTAGGGGAGCACGGTAGCTTAGGGGAAAATGAGGTTTCACATACCTCAGTCCATAATGGAATGCATGATAAGGGATGAAGAACTTATCTGAAGCTGCAGTCCCCGACAACCCTGGTTTGCCGTGGGCGAATCTTTGCTCTTGCAGCCCCCGGCAATACTGGCTTGCCGGGGGCTAGATGCTGGTCTGTTCCTCTTTTTTCCTCTCCCCAAGTGGTTCGGCACGGATATCTGTGTGTCCTGTGAACCAAAGAAGACAAAATAAAGACAAAGAGACGCACACTCGACCTCTAAGCTAGGGGTTAATCGCCGCTAAGCACTATCAACCCTAACCAAGGACGAGACTCGACCTAGCATGCATGCTATAACTTAGGGCGCCAGCGCTTCATTTACTTATGCTCAGGGTCTGCGCCTGGCTTTGTACAGAGGGTTACATGCTTCATCGGCAAGGCTCGTACAAAAGGTGGCTTGCCGGGGGGCCCGGCAAGCCGCGCCTCATGAGTAAAACTTGCGAAGATGCTCAATGTTCCAAGAGTTACTCACCGGAACGGCATCTTCGATCTCCAGGCGGACTGTGCCGGGCCTGGTGACTCGTATTACCCGATAAGGGCCTTCCCACTTTGGCGTCAACTTGTTGGAATTCTTGGCCGATTGAACGCGCCGAAGAACAAGGTCGCCTTCCTCAAAGCTTCGGGCATGAACCTTGCGGCTATGGTAGCGGCGCAAGGCTTGCTGGTAGCGCGCTGCTCTCACAGCCGCCCGAAGACGATCTTCCTCAAGGAGCGTTGCATCATCTTGGCGCAGTTGCTCTTGCTCAAGCTCATCATAAGCGAGTACTCGAGGTGACCCGTATATGAGTTCAGTGGGGAGAACTGCTTCTGCCCCGTATACCAGGGCAAAAGGTGTCTGGCCGGTGGCTCGATTTGGCGTCGTTCTGATTGACCAAAGAACCGTCGGCAACTCATCAATCCAGCACCTTCCACTCTTGCGCAGCCTGTCAAAGGTCTTTGTCCTTAAGCCTTGCAGTACTTCATCATTTGCCCTCTCAGCTTGACCACTGCTTCATGGGTGAGCAACGGAAGCGAAACAGACTTTGCTGCCGAGTTCTTGGGTATATTGCATGAAGGTGCGGCTTGTGAACTATGTACCGTTGTCGGTGATGACCCTGTTGGGTACACCAAAACGGCACACTAGTCCCTTGAAGAATTTGACGACTGACTGAGTTGTGACCTTCCTCACTGCTTCCACCTCTGGCCACTTTGTGAACTTGTCGATTGCGACGTACAAGTACTCAAAGCCCCCGATAGCGCGGGGGAAAGGGCCCAGTATGTCGAGCCCCCAGACCGAGAAGGGCCATGAGAGAGGAATGGTTTGAAGGGCTTGAGCTGGCTGATGAAGTTTCTTTGAATGGAACTGACACGCTTCACACCTGGTGACTAGTGTCGTCGCATCCTGGAGGCCAGTGGGCCAGAAGAAGCCTTGCCGAAACGCCTTGCCGGCAAGGGCTCTTGACCCTATGTGGGATCCACATATGCCTCCATGTATCTCTGCCAACAGCCCCAGTCCTTCCTCTCAAGGGATACACTTCAATTTCACGCCGTTCGGCCTCTTTCTGTACAGGACGTCATCGACGAACTGGTACATAGTAGAGCGATGGGCTACTTTTTCTGCTTCTTCCTGCTCCTCAGGAAGTTCCCCTGTTTGGAGGAATCGGATGGTATGTTGTGCCCACGCTGGAGCCTGGGGCTCGACGGCGAGGACTAAAGGCATTTCCTCCGCTACAGGAGCGGCTGTCTCGACGGCAAGAGCATGATGCTCTGTCGGAGCTAGCCGTCCTATGGCGGGCTCAGTGTCTCCAGCAACATCCTTGCCGGTGGCTTCGGGGAGCTCGGCGGGAAAGTACTTGTCGGGCCCTGATTTTCTCCTCTTGTTCTGCTCTGTTGATGGATCAACAGATGGCTGAGTTAGCCGAAGCACAAAGGTACCTGGTTCCACAGGTAGTTTGAGGGCAGCGCATTTGGATAGGTAATCGGCGATATCATTCTCTGCTCGGGGAATGTATTCTGCCTGTATACCATCAAAACGCTCTTCCAGCTTTCTCACTTCATCGACGTAGGCCTTCATCAACGGGCTCTGGTAATCCTTGTTGACTTGCTTGACGACAAGTTGCGAGTCGCCTCTGACGACGAGTTTCTTGATTCCGAGGTCCGCCGCGATCCTAAGACCGGCAAGCAGCCCTTCGTACTCAGACGTATTGTTTGTTGACACCTCCCTGGGGAAGTGCATCTGGATCACGTACTTGAGGTGCTCTCCGGTGGGCGCGACAAGCAGTACGCCAGCCCCGGCGCCCTGTAAGGAGAAAGCTCCATCAAAGTACATGATCCAGTCGCAACTTGCCTCCTTGCCGGGGAGAGCAGTCTCTTGGGTTTCTTCGTCAGGCATCACGGTCCATTCTGCAACGAACTCCACCAGGACTCGGCTTTGAATCGTCGAGGTACTCTCAAACTTGAGGCCAAAGCTGGACAGTTCCAGTGCCCACTCTACGATCCTTCCCGTTGCGTCTGGATTGTGCAATATCCATTGCAGAGGGAGGCGAGTGACGACAGTGATTTCGTGCGCCTGGAAGTAGTGATGCAGCTTCCTCGAGGCCATAAGAAGGCCGAAGAGCAGTTTCTGCACACCGGAGTACCTCGATCTAGCCCCCTGCAGGAGGGAGCTAACAAAGTAGACCGGGTGCTGCATCATTTTCTTCTTCGGCGGCACTTCAATTGGCTGCGTCGTCCCCGCATCGATGGCATTGGGCTCCGTCGCTACTATTACCTCATCATCAGTTTCTCTCTACACCACTAGTGCGGCGCTGACCACCTGGTTCGTTGCCGCCATGTACAGCAGCAACGGTTCCTGTGGCCTAGGCGCAACTAGTATTGGCGTGGAGGAGAGGTACCTCTTCAAATCTTGCAATGCTGCTTCGGCTTCTGGCGTCCACTCCATCGGGCCCACCTTTTTCAAAATCTTGAAAAAGGGAAGGGCGCGCTCGGCGGACTTGGAAATGAACCTGCTCATGGCGGCAATGCAACCAGCAAGCCGACGCACATCCTTGACTCGCTTGGGCGCTTCAATCTGCTCTATAGCTTTGATCTTGTCCGGATTGGCCTCTATCCCACGCTATGACACAGAGAACCCGAGAAGCTTGCCAGACGGGACGCCGAAGACACACTTCTCAGGGTTCAGCTTGAGATTGATCTTGCGTAGGTTTCAAATGTTTCTTGTAAATCTGATATGAGGGTTGCCGTGTTCTTGGTTTTGACCACTGTATCATCCATATAAGCTTCCATATTTCTATGGAGCTGGGGTTCAAAACCAATCTGGACCGCCCTTGCAAACGTTGAACCAGCACTCTTCAACCCGAAAGGCATCCGTATAAAGCAATACGTACCACATGGGGTGATGAATGATGTTTTCTCTTCATCTTCCCTTGTCATGAAGATCTGGTGGTAGCCGGAGTAGGCATCGAGGAATGACAACAGATCACACCCAGCTGTGGAGTCAACAATGTGGTCGATGCGCGGCAACGGGAAGGGGTCTTTGGGACAAGCCTTATTAATATCTATGTAATCAATACACAGCCTCCACTTCCCATTTGCCTTGCACACTACCACCGGATTGGCCAACCACGTTGGATGGAGCACTCCTCTTACCAAACCCACTGCTTCCAGTTTCCGGATCTCCTCTGTGATGAACTCTTGTCGTTCCAAAGCTTGCTTTCTGACCTTCTTCTTGACGGGCCGCGCATGAGGACAGACAACAAGGTGGTGCTCAATCAGCTCCCTGAGAATGCCGGGGATGTCGAATGCTTGCCATGCAAACACATCGACATTCGCTCGCATGAAGGTGACGAGCGCGTCTTCCTATTTGTCGTCAAGGGTGGAGCTTATGGTAAAAGCTCCTCCCGTGCCGTCCTCCTTGACAGAAACCTTCTTGGTTCCCGGCGTGTGGCCCTGGACTTCTTGTTCTTGTCGGCGGAGCTCTCTGGCACATCCTCGACGGGAGCGCTACACTCCGAAGAGGTGCGCTTGCCAGAGTGGGTGCCTGAGGTCTCACCGGTCTTCTTCTTTTGCCTTCCCGGGGCCCCAGCGGCAGGAGCAAGCGCCTTAGCAGCAGCGGCTGCTGCAACTGCTTGTTGGTAGAGTTGGTCAGCGCAAATTAGCGCATCCTTCTTGTCTGATGGGACAGTGATGATCGTCACAGGCCCCGGCATCTTCAGGGTGTTGTAGGCATAATGATATGCCGCCATGAACTTGGCCAGCGCTGGGCGGCCAAGGATCCCGTTGTAAGGCAAGGGGATCTTGGCAACGTCGAACACAATCCTTTCCGTCCTGTAGTTCAGATCACTCCCAAAAGTTACGGCAACGTGACCTTTCCCTTTGGTTGACTTCTTCCCGGGTTGACCCCCTGAAACATGCCCGTCTCTTCGAGGTCTTCATCAGGAATCTGCAATTTCTCGATCACGGCAGGCGAGATTAAGTTTAGACCGGCCCCGCCATCGACTAGCATCTTTGTCACCTTGAGGTTGCGTATTGTTGGTGAAACCAACAATGGCAAGCACCCGACTGCAGTAGTGCGATCAGGGTTATCCTCAGTGTCAAAAATGATAGGTGTGCTGGACCACTTCAGCGGCCTTTGGGCATCAAACGACGATTCCGCTCCTGTAATCTCACGCGCCCACTGTTTAAGCTGGCGGTGAGAGGTATGCAGCGAGGCGCTGCCATCGACGCACATGGCCTCTGTAGCTTTCTGAAATTCTTGGTCACCAGACTCATCGTCCTCTTCGTGATCATCGTCTTCTTGCTTTTTGTCATGGCCCCGGGAGGGCCTCTCCTGCTGTTTATCTTTGCCGCGACGGCCCGCCTGGCCACCACGCTTCTTGCCGGACCCCTCAGCACCGTCCTGGCCTTTATCCTTGTCACGCCTCTCATATTCAGCCCTCTGCTTCTCAGCAAGGAGCTCAACCTGTCGGCATTTCTGGAGATCATGGCCTTTGGTGCGATGGATCTTGCAGTATTGCTTGTCGGAGTTTCCTGGCTTCTTGGCAGCCGCCAAGGCCCGGCAGGCGACACATCTGGCAATCTCCTTGCCGGGGTCATCTGCCTTGGTTTTCTTGGCGGAGCCGGTGTCGTCAGATCCCTCGACGGCAAGCATAGCTTTACCTTTGCGCTTCCTGTTGCGGCGCCGGCCTTTCTTCGCCGGGGCGGCAGTATCCTCATCTAAGGAGTCGGTTTCCACGCCGGCATCGGGGTACTTCCTTCCCTCTTCAGCTCGGGCACATCTGTCAGCAAGAACATAGAGTTCTGCCACATCTTTCACCTTGTTCATTGCCGGTTCTTCGCGCATCTTGCGGTTACGCACGTTCTGATGGAACGCGCTGATGATGGCGGCAGGGTGAACATCAGGGATATTGTACTGTACCCGGCTGAACCTCTGTATATACTTGCGCAGACTCTCGCCTCCCTTCTGGGGAATGACATGCAGGTCGCTTGCTTGGCCATGGGCTTGGTGACCTCCAGTAAAGGCGCCCACAAACTCATGGCACAAATCCGACCAGGAGGAAATGGAGTCTATCGGCAAGTGCATCAACCACGACATGGTGTTGGGTTTAAGAGCCAATGGAAAGTAGTTCACAAGCACCTTATCGTCGCGGGCTCCGGCGGCTTGCATCGCGATGGTGTAGATGCTGAGGAACTCAGACGGGTGAGTCTTGCCATTGTACTTTTCGCCAACGTCAGGTTTGAAGGTGCGGTGAGTGGGCCACTGGAACTGCCGCAGTTCACGAGTAAAAGCCAGACAACCTACCTCGTAAGGTAGGCCTCCAGGGCTCTCCAGGGCCAGGTGGTTCACAGCAGGCTATGCTCGCCTGTCTGACTAGTGGCGCACTCCGTGTCGGCGCTCGATAGTGGTTCGAGCGTCTTCATGGGCTCGTTCCCGAAGAACTTGGCGCTGGTCATAGTGGGTCCGCGGGTCAGACGATGCCATGGAGATGTCGTCGCCCGCAACGTCGCGACGAGCCGGCGTCCGTGGTACCGGACGGGGAAGAGGTGAATGCATCGTCGTCGCGGCGCCGCCGGCTTTTCCGCCACTGGTCCGCGGGACTCCGTCGGAGCGTCGACCCGGGGGCCTCACCAGACATGGTCCGTCTTTGTTGGCCACCGCAACAAGGCTTCGGATAGTGGCTCTCCATTCGTCGAGTTTCCCCGTAGCCGGAGGAAAATCGAGGAGCAACTGTGCGCGCGCCAGGGCCTCTACTGGCGTCGGTGGCAGCGAAACCTGCACGGATCGCGACGCGCTTCGACTTCTGACCATGTCAGAAGCAGCTCTATCACGACCCCGCGGTCGCATGCCGTTTTCACTAGCGCCTCGGCGAGTGGGCAGGTCTTCTATGTCCCGGGAGTGGCGCTCGGGGCTCTTCCCGTGGCGATGCCCGGGATCTTCAGCGTGACTACGCCGTTCGTCGCGCGCTGCCTGGGAGGAGCGCGCAGTTGGAGCCGGCGTGGGAGTCATGGAGGCCCTTGCGTCGCCTTCGGGCGGGGTGGCGATGACCCTGGAAGGCCCCGCTCCACCCGCGAAGGGCTTGGCTCCGCCTTTGGATTTGGCGACGTGTGGCCCGTTACCAGGCGCACAAACATCGCCGCCTCCCAAACTCCAGCTGCTGGGATGGTGTTGGTGTTCGCGAGCAGCGCCCCGGGTCCTTTCTGCGATCGGTCCGCTGCTCGCCCGCGTCGGGACGGGTTGTCCGGCTTCCGACTGGCCAACCGCCACCGTCGTCTTCTTCTTGGGCGCCATGATGATGAAGAAGCACCGAACTAACTGCTAAAGCCGATTCTCACTACTGCGCCCCCTACCTGGCACGCCAGAGATGTCGGTGGGAACGACACCTATGGGATCACAAGAATCCCTACTACGGTTAGCGGGGCGCGGGGTCGTGAGAAGAGCGGATCTAACAGGTAGCACACGGTTCGTTTATCCAGGTTCGGGCCGCGAGGATGCGTAAAACCCTACTCCTGCTTTTGGTGGATTGTATATCTGTGTTCTTGAGCTAGCTATGGGGCGTGAGGAGCTCCAAAAAGCTGAATCCTTCTCCTGGTCGCCTCGGGCCTCCATCTATAGAAAAAAGGGGTTGCCACTGTGGCGCACAGGAGGTGGAAAGGGTACAGTGATGCGAGGTTATCCCCCGCATTACATGACAAGGCGCATTTAATGCATCTTGCTTAGGTGTCCTTGCTTTATCGCGGACGGGGGAGAGATCTGTCTCGTCCGTCGCCGCTCCTTCTTGTGTCGACACGCGCCCTGGCCAGCGACGCCTGCAATGCCATGTAGGTAAGCATGAAGCTGAGGTGGCGCAGTGGTGGGTCTTCACGAAGATCTGCATGCCGCCACGCAGGTGCTTGCCCAGCTGGTTGGGTCAGCAGCTGCATGCATGCGGTGGTGGAGGTTTAGTCGGCGTGGGCCTGATGGTGGCCCCGTGGGTGTCCTCGGTAAGGGCCTTGCCGGGGCGCCTGCTGTCATCCCCGGCAAGGCGCTTGCCGGGGGGCTTGTGGTCTTCCTCGGCTGGGATCCCGCCAAGGGTTGTCGTCTCCTTAGTGCGTACCTGATCTTGAATGTCTTCACAAAGATCTGCATGTCACCACGGGGATGTCTCCCGAATCCTTGCCCTTTGGGGGCAGTGGACTCAAGGCTGATTTGCTCCATAGGCGCGGGATGAGTCGCCGCGGCAAGGGTCTTGCCGGGGCTGCTAGAATTGTCTCCCGGCAAGGATCTTGCCGGGGGAGTCCGCTTCGTCCCCTTTGCTCTTTGTGGTCTTGGCCTTGGCATCGTAGTTCTCTTGAGCTTCGGTCTTACCCTGGCTCACCTCCCTTGCCTTGCTTGGTGTGGTAGTGCCCGTGGCTCAGACTGCCCATGCACAGTTATAGGGGTATAAAAAGTGTACCCCTCTTTTTGTACACCGACAATTCCAAATAGTAAGATTGCTACATACTGTTCTGTTTTGATAGATTCTGTTTTCTTTGTGTTGTGTGCTTATTTTGATGGCTCTATGGTTTTCTTTTATGAGTTTTTGCCATAGAAAAGTTGGAATACAGTAGATATAATACAAGAACAAAATATGAATTGGTTTGATACAGCACTTATAGTAGAGATTTATTATTCTTATACTAACGGATCTCACGAAGGTTTTGTTGAGTTTTGTGTGATTGAAGTTTTCAAGTTTTGGGTTATCTTACGATGGATGAAGGAATAAGGGGTAGAAGAGCCTAATCTTGGGGATTCCCCGGCATCCCAAGCTATTATCCAAAAATGAGCAACCAACTAAGCTTGGGGATGCCCCCGAGTGGCATCCCCTCTTTCTTCTAACGACCATCGGTATTTTACTCGAAACTATATTTTTATTCGTCACATATTATGTGTTTTTCTTGGAGCATCTTGCATGATATGAGTCTTTGCTTGTTTTATTTTGTGTTTTAAGTTTTGATCCCTTGCTGGACACACCTATTTGAGAGAGCCAAAATTATGTCATGACTTGATAGAATTGCTCTCTATGCTTCACTTAAATTTTTATGAGCAATGGACTTGCTCTAGTGCTTCACTTATATCAGCACGGTGTGCTTAGTATTTTTGAAGAAATGCTCTCTTGCTTCACTTAAATTAATTTGAGAGAAATAAATATTATGCTCATGATCTTCACTTATATTTGTTTGAGCTTATGAAAAGCAACACATGAAAATTAGTCCCAAAGTGTCAGGACCCCGATTCCAGGTCACATCGATCTAGCCGGTAACACCTCATATCACTTTGCAGCCTCACGCACGGTATTTCCACGGGTGTCGCCTTACCATGGCCCGGGACCGTTTGCGCCTGTTAGCTCACGTATATGATAGTGTCGCTAGCATCCATATGACGGAGAACCCGGGCCGACATGGCTAGTCGTGAACCCAAAGCGGCACTAACCTATGGGGACAGGCATACATGAATCACATCGAGCATGTCGGTCAGCAGCGTGTGAATCCGGGCTGTAGCACTGGGCTAACAGGACTCCGGGAACCCGGGCTGTAGCAAGCTAGGCAGGACTTCGGATGTCACCGCGTGACATTTCCCCGAAGGGACAGACACAGGAATGAAGTGAAACACATGCCGGCCAGTCAAGTATCATGAGCAGTAGTGCTGGGCTAGCAGGACTCTGGTGAACCAGGTTGTAGCGGACTACTATGGCTCATAGAAGTACAAGACTACATTTCCCCATAAGAGAGGCTACCAGAGATAAACAACTAGATTGTCGGATCCCACACATACCAAGCATTTCAATCATACACACAATATGCTCGATATGTGTAAATACAACATGGCATCACAACATAACTCTACAACTCAAGTATTTATTCATTAGGCTCCGAGGAGCGAGATATTACAAACATGGGTCTCATGACCCAACAATCATAGCATACGAATCAAGCACATGCGGAAGCTTAACATGTCTGAGTACAGACGTCTACAAATCAAAAAAGGCTAAGAAGCCTGACTATCTACTAGATCCTGCCGAGGGCACAAGATCGTAGCTGAGGTATCAAGCTAATGTCGAAGTCCACGCGGAACTACTAGCGAGACGGAAGTCTCTCTCTCTACAAAACATAAATTAAGAAAACATGAGTACAAAGGTACTCAGCAAGACTTACATCAGAACTAACTACATATGCACCAGTATCAACAAAGGGGGTGGTGGAGTTTAACTGCAGCAAGCCAGCTTTGACTCAGTGGCTAATCTGAACTACGACCGCAAGCAACTCTTTTGAGGTGGCGCACACGAGTCCACATGTTCACCATTCAATACACCACTATGGATCCGCTCTCGTCTCCCTACGAGAAGGCCATCCATAGCACTCACACTTATCTTGCGAGTTTTAGAGTATCCACTTTCACTTGTCTATGAACTGTTATAGGCAAACCAGAAGTCCATTACCGCGGACACGGCTATTCGAATAGATGATGTTAACCCTGTAGGGGTGTACTTCTTCACACACGCTCTCACCACTTACCGCCGTTTACACGACATGTACTCGGCAACCTTCAAGCGGAAGCCCAACGAGGGTGTCGGCCACAGCCTACCTAAACACTCAAGTCTCTAGTCCAGGTTTATCACCTATCCAGGTTCCATCCGCAGGGTGTCCGGCCGAGGTTTCCACATACGGCCCCGGACGATGTGTACAGGGTTCCGAGACACCAAACGGGCGCCCGGCATGCCCGGCCACGGTGTATCTACCGCATCATAGCCCACCCCTAGGGTCAGCGCTACGCACGGCCACCAACACATATCCTATAAACACCAGAAACTAGTTGCAACTCCTGGACAGAGGACAAGGGTGATCAAGAAGCCGAGAGGGTCCATTGGTTTCGGGCCCAATGCGTGGTAGTAACTGTTTCATGGATCACAAACACAGAACTCAGTTCCTAAGGACGGTTTCAATGAGACAACCCACCATGTACTCCTACATGGCCTCTCACCGCTACCTTTACCAAATCATGTTCACACACTTAGCTCACACACAGTAGGACATGTTCATCACTATTCCAATTCATCCCCGATGAATCAGACCTGACTCAACTCTAAGCAGTAGCAGGCATGACAAATAAGCATGAATGAGTAGGCACATCAGGGCTCAAACAACTCCTACTCATGCTAGTGGGTTTCATCTATTTACTGTGCAATGACAGGTCATGCAGAGGAAAGGGGTTCAACTACCGCACATGTAACAGTTGAATCGTGTTGTCCTAATGCAGTAAAAGAGAGCAGGAGCGAGAGAGTGGGATTGTATCGGAATGAACAAGGGGGTTTTGCTTGCCTGGCACTTCTGAAGATATTATAGCTCTTCATCGGTGTCATCGAACTCATCGTCGGAAGCACGTCTATCGAGAGGGGACAATACCGGCAACAGAGAGGGAGAGCACAATCAATGCAATGCAACAATATGATGCATGATCATGACATGGCAATATGCTGTGATTTTGGGCTAATGCAACAGAAAGTCATTTTAATTGAAGGGGAATTCAAAACTATATCAATTCCAACTCCAAACCTATTATGAAATTTGCCCTAATCATGTTTCATCCTAAACAGTGAGGTTAACTTGCTCAAACATGCATGAAAATGGAACAGATGGATTCCTTGAATTTTTCTGATAATTTTTCATATATAATTTATTTCATTTGGAGTTACGGTTGATTTTCTATGATTTTAGAAGTTTATACTAATTTCTGGAATTTTCTGAATAAACTTAAATCCAGAAAGTGCTTTACTGCGTCAGCATGACCTCACAGTGACGTCAGCAGGTCAACGGCTCGGTCCAGGTCAAACCTGACGTGTGGGGTCCACACGTCAGTGACACAGTTAACTAACAAGGTTAACTAAAATTAAACTAAACCTAATCTAGTTTAGTTAAGGCCTGGGCCCACATGTCAGAGCTAATTAAAACTAACTAAATAAATTAACACTAACCTAGGTTAATTAGCAGGGCTAGCCCCACGCGTCAGTGACCCAGGGTGGTCAAACCCTGGTCAGACGGGGTCAAACCCCCGGTCAAATCGGTCAAACCTGCCGGCGACTAACCGCCGGCGAGGTCCGAGACGGCGGCGATGCACGGAATCGCAGCACAGGCCACGTTCGAGGCGCGGATGGCACGTTGGGACCCGAGCCTCGTCCGCGTCGGCTGGTGCTAGTGGGGTCGCCGGAGACGACCTAGATCGACGGCGGATGTCTGCTTCCGCGGCGCCGGAGTTCGGCGAAGGTGGACAGCGTGCTACGGTGCACGGGAGGACGAGTGGGTAGGTGTTCTGGGTTCCTGGGAACGCGCTGAGGACGAAAACATGCTCTGACGCGACGTTTGCGGGCTCTAGCCACGGCGGCGACATGGCCGGGGCGAGCAAGCTTTCGGGGTGGTGGAGCTAGCTAGGGCGCAAATTAGGCAACGGGGCATGGGGGAAACGGTGCAGCAGCTCACCGCAGTTCTTCTGGTGCTGCTGGCGAGGCAGGGGAGGCACGGGGTCCGGCGAATCGACGGGTGATCCACGGGTCCGAGGAGGAAGAAGAGCTCGGAGTCGTTCGTCACGGAGCTCCTGGCGGCGCCTGGATTGGTGCAGAGGACGCGGGGGTCGAGGCGGAGCTCGTGGCATAGCTGGATGGCGTGGGAAGGGCGATGGCAGCGGTGAATGGCGGCGGTGTGTCCATGGAGGCTTCGGCCATGGCAGGGAACGGGCGAGGGCGAGAGCGAGGGAGGGAGAGATTGATCCATACGGGTCTGGGGGGTGGCGTGGCGTGACGGAAGGCTCAGGGCGCCCCGGGAAAGCAGGAGGTGGTGGGCGCGCGCGTGCCGCGGGCACACGCCCTCGTGCCTACTGGCACGAGGTTGAAGACAGGGGAGGAGTTGGGCTGGGCTAGCTACAGTGTTGGGCCGCACAGCTGGGCTGCAGGTAAGCCAGGTAAGTTTCTCCTTTCTCTATTTTATTTCCTGTTTTATATTTTTCTGCAACTTTGTGGCTTTTCTAAAAATGCTTAGGCACTTTCAAAAATCACCAAACTGCTCATGCCCACTGTTTAGCATATAACCAACATGGAACATTTCAGTTTAGGATTATTTGGACATCTAAAATATTCTATAGCATTTAAATGCCCGAATGCAAATAGAGTATGATTTAATTCAGTGACCCTATGATGTCCTAGAAATATGTGCACCATTTCTGTCAGAGGTTTAAGACCAAGGCAAAGATGATGAACATTTTAGAAGGGCATTTCAGGTTCATTGAAAAAGATTTTAGTAAATCCTAGCTTGGATTAATGGGGTGCTGGGGGTTCTGTCATCCCCATTTCAATTTTCTGAGTAAAGTAGACATGATGCAACACCATATGTTAGCACTAGGCATTACCAGAACTTGGGATGTGACAACTCACCCCCACTAAAACAAGAATCTCGTCCCGAGATTCAAGAAGTGGAGTAAGAAGACAGAGGGGTCACAAAACTATCACAGTCTTCTTGATCCAACTGCCTCTCGAAGATACCAATATATTGCATCACATTGCTCTTGACGTCTTTGTCTTCGAGATCTTCATCCAACACGATGAAGAGAAGGAAACTCTACAGGAAACGATCTTCTCAAAGATCGAGCAACTCAAGATAAACTCATGGAGTGAGACATTAGAACATCTCTTGAGCTGAGACACAAAACACACACCGAGAGAGATGGAAGGTAATAGATGACAAGGGTTCAAATTGGTAGGCAACAATTCCACGCTGGAGTAGGATGGTGCATGGTTTCAAAGTAGCCAGGAGGTAATTTCCATGATTCCATAACGGGACACCTTAGGGAAAGGTGACTCGTAGAAATATTTCCTTAAGTGGCAAAAAGAATTACTTTTGATTCAGAGATCATTGAAACTCTTCTCACCAGCCTGAGGCAATCACAAACGATCGCGTGAAGGAGCTTGAAGAAATGGCATACTCATACTAGAATGGATGATGTGGACTACCTTGTTGAAGAAAACGCGATGGATGATTTGTTTATCATCGGAAATAGATGGAACCCATGGTAGGACCACTTTGAGATGATCCTGATCAGTAATTACTGAGAAGGGTAGTCCGTAGTAGGAGGACACAATGGAGGTGCAAGCTGGGAACAAAATGAAATGCTGGGAATGATTCTAGTAACTGGGGAGGAACCCAACAGTAGAGAGAGATTCCACTGTTTGAAAGGTTATGGCATAATCAAGAAACTGAGAACGGATCCCAGTTAATGCCGATGATAAATCCTAGTGCTTAAGCGTGCTCTCAAGAACTTGAGCATTTCCGTATCAATCAAGGTTTTACCAATATCCGTGTCAAGGATCCTGGCAACACAACATGCTACCATGATGAATAATGGTGGAAGATGCAGATGCAAAGAAAGATAACACTTTCTCAGATTTCACCTTAGCGAGGCCAAGGAATCAAAATCTGGATGATCGACCGAGAGACATTTAGCACTCCGCTTCTAATGTTCTCCTTGATGTACTGGTTACCATCATGCTTTAAAGCATCAACATAGCCATCAAGTAGTGGTCGGACTTCGGAATACAAAGGATCCATAAGGAACAACTTCTGGAGAAAATCCTACGAAATCCTTATGAGAGGTGGCCAACTTCTTCAATCAAGATACTACAATAATAGGTCTTCCGCTGGGTGTGTTGGCCACGACATCCACTTTACCTGGTTATCGAGAGACCGATATTATAGTTCTTGGAAAATGCTCCAACCATCATATCTGCCTGAGATTCAGATCTGGTTGGTGTCAGGATATTCCAGACTCATCGAGTCTAGAAAGGAAAATGAAGGTTTGCAACACAATTTGACGAGATGACGTTGCGAGATTCTCGGGGAATGAACTGCGATAGCAGGCTCCAAAACATGAGGTTCTGCTACAAACCTGTGAACACGCTATCCGAGACAAGCGTGACCACGTGGTAGTCTTATAATAAAATACTACAAGTTTAGGTTGGGGAACCGTCATCGAGGATAACGAAGTCCTGACATAAGTCATGATTCTTAGGAAGGAACTTCTTCTCCTTGAACAAAATCAGTCAGTGGCTTGGTGTGCTAGGAAAACACATATAGAATGGAGTGGCCAACCTATCAAACCATAGAGTTACTTCGCACCTATGCGTGACTAACTGGGAAGATTCCAGAGGAAACAAAAACAATCTTTTCTCGAATTCACGGCGGCAACTTGCATCGATTGCACATGAACCAGAGGAAGTCACTTCTTTCATCCAGACAGATACTTCATGAACAGAGCATGAAGATATGCTTGCACAAGTTTCCAACACTAGCTTGATGTTCGACATGAGCCATGGAGAAAATAAGATGCTGCTGATGGGCTCAACAACAACTCATCGGAATTTCCATATCACTGGACTTCCACCATCATGTGAACACGGTGTGATAGCATTTGTCAGACCAAAAGATATAATGGTGTATTCTCGAGGGATCAACCATGAGTAAGACAACACTATGAACATCGTTGGTTCTGATTTGACTTGACGAAACCCATACTCAAGTCAAAGTTTTGACAAGACAATAGATCCAACAACTGATCACGAGGACCAATTGGTGAAGATATCATCTTTCTTCAACACACACACAACACAAAAATATCCCTTCAGGAAGAACCAAATTCGGCAAAGCCTTTTATCTTCCAACTCTCCAAGTTGTTGTTCAGCTTAACCAACTAGCTCAGGGATATCCAACACAGATTCTTGGAGAAAGAGGTTGATTTATAAGAAAACCCATTTAATCACGAACTCAACATATACCGGTCGGTGCCAGGTAATACCTTCCGAGAAGATCTTCGGAAATAATGAAACCACCATATGTACTAAGCCTCGAGACCAATTCTTGCTTTAGGGCAAGACGATATGATCAAAAAAGCAAGGAGACACAGTCCCAACTCTTGATCGAAGAGTGCACTAGGGAAAGGATCAGGTAGCATGATCAATCTTAGAATGATTGATTCAATAACCAACACGCTAAGAATGAGAATTGTCCATTAACTACAAGCATCGAGGTTGCTAGGAGTATTGATTTCACACATCATAGTTCACTTGTCCTTGGCGGCATTCCGGTTATGGCAGCACGGGACCGAGGAATGAATGATCATGGCGAGAGTATCACTTCATCAAGAATTCATAAGATAAGGTGCAATTCTCATGACGTTCCTGACATAAAAGTGGGTAATACTTCAGGGTAGAGCAGAATCAAAAGCTGGATTGTCACTTTGATCTGCGGAATACAACTGCGTTGGCCCAATCCTGGATATGGATGAGGTACGGGAGTTTGTTTCTCCTAGTCATTCCGGAATGGAATGGCTTGACGGATCACATGAATAATAGGCATCGATAACACCAATGCACAACTACTCTTCAACAATAACAAGGATCGGAATACAACTACAGAGGGACAACTCAAGGAACATATATCTTTCTAGTTGTGGATGCATAGGTTAGTATGTCGAACAAGTTCAACATATTTCTTTCGGATGACCCATGCTGAGAGGTAGTACTGGCAGAGACACAATTATGAATGGAGAACTCCTCAGGAGTACTCTAATGGTGATCTTTTGGTTCAAAGAACTTCTGCCTTAATGGTTCATGGTATTTGGAAGAAGGAAATACCATGGATCTCGAGGACTATCGCAAAGGTTACTAATATCCTAAAGGAACTAGCAACACTATCAACATGAGATAAGTAGGGTGAATCTCGGGTTCAAGAACCCATGAATAGAATACCTACCACTACATGGCATCATGGGATGCTTTCGAGAATGGTGGCCAGAATCATCACACTGGAACACAAAACATGGCTATATTACTAGGTGACTCCCTAAAACACCTAGGGTCATAATGATAGCTCCAACATATATATCGAGACAACAGAGAACCTCAACTCACCGATTAGTGTGATTAATCTGGCCCAAAAGGATGTCAGAAATGGAAAGAAAGGATTTGCAAATGCATCAGACTACTTAGAAACCTGGGATGACTCGGACAGTATAACGGCTGTAAATGCTCAAAACAATTTGAGACATCCTGCAAAATGGTGGCATAACCACTCAACAACACAATATCAAGGTTCTGAGGCCAAGCTATGAGCATACGGTAAAAGGAACTGAACTGAGACTGAATCCAACAATCCTATAGTCTATGGATTAGTAACATCATCCTGATAGATAGATGAGAAGGCCTAGTTTCTTAACCCGCGTAGAATGAGAAGAGAATGACTCAGATCAGAAGGCATAAGGTATAAGGAGCAAAAAGAGGCTTACGTTCCCTTCCACAATCAATTCCCGTATATAAATAAAGCATTTCTAGACTCAACTTCGACCGGTTTGTCTTGGTAATCCTACAGGCAGTCAGGCTCTGATACCAACACTGTCAGGACCCGATTCCAAGTCACATCGATCTAGCCGGTAACACCTCATATCACTTTGCGGCCTCACGCACAGTATTCCCACAGGTGTCGCCTTACCATGGCCCGGGACCGTTTGGCCTTTTGGCTCACGTATATGATAGTGTCTGCTAGCATCCATATGACTAGAGAACCCGAGGCCGACATGGCTAGTCGTGAACCCAAAGCGGCACTAACCTATGGGGACAGGCATACATGAATCACATCGAGCATGTCGGTCAGCAGCGTGTGAATCCGGGCTATAGCACTGGGCTAACAGGACTCCGGGTAACCCGGCTGTAAGGCTAGGCAGACTCCGGATGTCACCGCGTGACATTCCCTGAAGGGACCAGACACAGGAACAAAGTGAAACACATGCCGGCCAGTCAAGTGTCCTGAGCAGTAGTGCTTGGGCTAGCAGGACTCCGGTGAACCGGGCTGTAGCGGACTACTATGGCTCATGGAAGCACAAGACTACATTTCCCCATAAGAGAGGCTACCAAGATAAACAACTAGATTGTCGGATCCCACACATACCAAGCATTTCAATCATACACACAATATGCTCGATATGTGTAAATACAACATGGCATCACAACATAACTCTACAACTCAAGTATTTATTCATTAGGCTCCGAGGAGCGAGATATTACAAACATGGGTCTCATGACCCAACAATCATAGCATACAAATCAAAGCACATGCGGAAGCTTAACATGTCTGAGTACAGACATCTACAAATGAAAAAGGCTAAGAAGCCTGACTATCTACCAGATCCTGCCGAGGGCACAAGATCGTAGCTGAGGTATCAAGCTAAACGTCGAAGTCCACGGAACTACTAGCGAGACTGAAGTCTCTCTCTGCAAAACAATAAATTAAGCAAACGTGAGTACAAAGGTACTCAGCAAGACTTACATCAGAACTAACTACATATGCACCGGTATCAACAAAGGGGGTGGTGGAGTTTAACTGCAGCAAGCCAGCTTTGACTCAGTGGCTAATCTGAACTACGACTGCAAGCAACTCTTTTGAGGTGGCGCACACGAGTCCACATGTTCACCATTCAATACACCACTATGGATCCGCTCTCGTCTCCCTACGAGAAGGCCATCCATAGCACTCACACTTATCTTGCGAGTTTTAGAGTATCCACTTTCACTTGTCTATGAACTGTTATAGGCAACCCAGCAGTCCATTACCGTGGACACGGCTATTCGAATAGATGATGTTAACCCTGCAGGGGTGTACTTCTGCACACACGCTCTCACCACTTACCGCCGTTTACACGACATGTACTCGGCAACCTTCAAGCGGAAGCCTAATGAGGGTGTCGGCCACAGCCTACCTAAACACTCAAGTCTCTAGTCCAGGTTTATCACCTATCCAGGTTCCATCCGCAGGGAGTCCGGCCGAGGTTTCCACATACGGCCCCGAACGATCTGTACAGGGTTCCGAGACACAAAACGGTCATCTGGCATGCCCGGCCACGGTGTATCTACCGCATCATAGCCCACCCCTAGGGTCAGCGCTACGCACGGCCGCCAACACATATCCTATAAACACCAGAAACTAGTTGCAACTCCTGGACAGAGGACAAGGGTGATCAAGAAGCCGAGAGGGTCCATTGGTTTCGGGCCCAATGCGTGGTAGTAACTGTTTCATGGATCACAAACACAGAACTCAGTTCCTAAGGATGGTTTCAATGAGACAACCCACCATGTACTCCTACATGGCCTCTCACCGCTACCTTTACCAAATCGTGTTCACACACTTAGCTCACACACAGTAGGACATGTTCATCACTGTTCCAATTCATCCCCGATGAATCAGACCTGACTCAACTCTAAGTAGTAGCAGGCATGACAAATAAGCATGAATGAGTAGGCACATCAGGGCTCAAACAACTCCTACTCATGCTAGTGGGTTTCATCTATTTACTGCGGCAATGACAGGTCATGCAGTGGAAAGAGGTTCAACTACCGCAACATGTAACAGTTGAATCGTTGTTGTCCTAATGCAGTAAAAGAGAGCAGGAGCGAGAGAGTGGGATTGTATCGGAATGAGGAAGGGTGTTTTGCTTGCCTGGCACTTCTGAAGATATTATAGCTCTTCATCGGTGTCATCGAACTCATCGTCGGAAGTACGTCTATCGAGAGGGGACGAATACCGGCAACAGAGAGGGAGAGCACAATCAATGCAATGCAAAAATATGATGCATGATCATGACATGGCAATATGCTGTGATTTGGGCTAATGCAACAGAAAGTCATTTTAATTGAAGGGGAATTCAAAACTATATCAATTCCAACTCCAAACCTATTATGAAATTTGCCCTAATCATGTTTCATCCTAAACAGTGAGGTTAACTTTCTCAAACATGCATGAAAATGGTACAGATGGATTCCTTGAATTTTTCTGATAATTTTTCATATATAAATTATTTCATTTGAAGTTACGGTTGATTTTCTATGATTTTTAGAAGTTTATACGAATTTCTAGAATTTTCTGAATAAACTTAAATCCAGAAAGTGCTTTACTGCGTCAGCATGACCTCACAGTGACGTCAGCAGGTCAACGGCTCGGTCCAGGTCAAACCTGACGTGTGGGGTCCACACGTCAGTGACACAGTTAACTAACAAGGTTAACTAAAATTAAACTAAACCTAATCTAGTTTAGTTAAGGCCTGGGCCCACATGTCAGAGGCTAATTAAAACTAACTAAATAAATTAACACTAACCTAGGTTAATTAGCAGGGCTAGCCCCATGCGTCAGTGACCCAGGGTGGTCAAACCCTGGTCAGACGGGGTCAAACCCCCGGTCAAATCGGTCAAACCTGCCGGCGACTAACCGCCGGCGAGGTCCGAGACGGCGGCGATGCACGGAGTCGCAGCACAGGCCACGGTTCGAGGCGCGGATGGCACCGTTGGGACCCTGAGCCTCGTCCGCGTCGGCTGGTGCTAGTGGGGTCGCTGGAGACGACCTAGATCGATGGCGGTGTCCGCTTCCGTGGCGGCCGGAGTTCGGCGAAGGTGGACAGCGTGCTACGGTGCACGGGAGGACGAGTGGGTTGGTGTTCTGGGTTCCTGGGAACGCGCTGAGGACAAAAACATGCTCTGACGCGACGTTTGCGGGCTCTAGCCACGGCGGCGACATGGCCGGCGGCGAGCAAGCTTTCGGGCGGGGTGGTGGAGCTAGCTAGGGCGCAAATTAGGCAACGGGGCATGGGGGAAATGGTGCAGCAGCTCACCGCAGTTCTTCTGGTGCTGCTGGCGAGGCAGGGGAGCCACGGGGTCCGGTGAATCGACGGCGGTGATCCACGGGTCCGAGGAGGAAGAAGAGCTCGGAGTCGTCGTCACGGAGCTCCTGGCGGCGCCTGGATTGGTGTAGAGGATGCGGGGGTCGAGGCAGAGCTCGTGGCATAGCTGGATGGCATGGGAAGGGTGATGGCAGCGGCGAATGGCGGCGGTGTGTCCATGGAGGCTTCGACCATGGCGGGGAACGGGTGAGGGGGAGAGCGAGGGAGGGAGAGGTTGATCCATACGGGTCTAGGGGGGTGGCGTGGCGTGGCGGAAGGCTCAGGGCGCCCCGGGAAAGCAGGAGGTGGCCGGGCACGCGCGTGCGTGCCGCGGGCACACGCCCTCGTGCCTACTAGCACGAGGTTGAAGACAGGGGAGGAGTTGGGCTGGGCTAGCTACAGTGTTGGGCCGCACAGCTGGGCTGCAGGTAAGCCAGGTAAGTTTCTCCTTTCTCTATTTTATTTCCTATTTTATATTTTTCTGCAACTTTGTGGCTTTTCTAAAAATGCTTAGGCACTTTCAAAAATCACCAAACTGCTCATGCCCACTGTTTAGCATATAACCAACATGGAACATTTCAGTTTAGGATTATTTGGACATCTAAAATATTCTATAGCATTTAAATGCCCGAATGCAAATAGAGTATGATTTAATTCAGTGACCCTATGATGTCCTAGAAATATGTGCACCATTTCTGTCAGAGGTTTAAGACCAAGGCAAAGATGATGAACATTTTAGAAGGGCATTTCAGGTTCATTGAAAAAGATTTTAGTAAATACTAGCTGGATTAATGGGGTGCTGGGGGTTCTGTCATCCCCATTTCAATTTTCTGAGTAAAGTAGACATGATGCAACACCATATGTTAGCACTAGGCATTACCAGAACTTGGGATGTGACACAAAGTGATAGATATCCAAGAAGGATATAATAAAAAAATTCATTGAACAATATAATCATTTTATAGTCATTGAACTTTTATACTCAAGCATATCAAAACAAGCAACCATGTCTTTCAAAGAAACAATATAAAAGTTCAATGAACAATATTTAAATCATGATATTTTGAAACACATGGCTGCTTGTTTTGATATGCTTGAGTATTTAAATTATCATGTCAAAATTAGACTATTGCTTTGAACAATATAAAAGTCCAAATGTCCATGCTATAAAGAAAGAAATATGATTTCACATGTTAGGTAGCAATCCACATCAAAAATTCTGTTTTTCTCACTTCCCTACTTGAGGACGAGTAGGAGTTAAGCTTGGGGATGCTCATACGTCTCCAACATATCTATAATTTTTGATTGTTCCATGCTGTTATATTATCAATCTTGGATATTTTATAATCATTTTATAGTCATTTTATATCATTTTTTGGTACTAACCTATTGACATAGTGCCAAGTGCCATTTGCTGTTTTTTCTATGTTTTTTACATCGCAGAAAATCAATATCAAACGGATTCCAAATGCCACGAAACTTTACGGAGAATTTTTATGGGCCAAAAGGAACACAACGGGCCCTGCCTACGCCTGGGGTGCCCTGAGGGAGGCACAACCCACCAGGGCGCGCCAGGAGGCCCAGGCGCACCCTGGTGGGTTGTGCCCACCTTGGGTGCCCCCGGACCGTCTCTTTGCTCTATAAATACCCCAATATTTCTAGAACCCTAGGGGAGTCGACGAAATATTCATCTAGCCACCACAGAGTCTAGAACCACCAGATCCAATCTAGACACCATCTCGGATGGGGTTCACCACCTCCATTGGTGCCTCTCCGATGATGTGTGAGTTGTTCTTCGTAGAACTTCGGGTTCGTAGTTAGTAGCTAGATGGCTTCATATCTCTTCTCTTGATTCTCAATACAATGGTCTCTTGGAGATCCATATGATGTAAACTCTTTTGTGGTGTGTTTGTTGGGATGGATGAACTTTGAGTTTATGATTAGATCTATCTTTTTATATCCATGAAAGTATTTGAATTTCTTTGATCTCTTTTATGCATGATCTCTTATAGCCTCGTATTTCTTGTCCGATATTTGTGTTTTGTTTGGCCAACTTGATCTATTTATCTTGCAATGGGAAGAGGTGCTTTGTAGTGGGTTCGATCTTACGGTGCTTGATCCCAGTGACAGAAAGGGAACCGACGCGTATGTATCGTTGCTACTAAGGATAAAATGATGGGGTCTATCTCTACATAGATAGATCTTGTCTACATCATGTCATCATTCTTATTGCATTACTCCGTTTCTCCATGAACTTAATACACTAGATGCATGCTGGATAGCGGTCGATGTGTGGAGTAATAGTAGTAGATGCAGGCAGGAGTCGGTCTACTAATCTTGGACGTGATGCCTATATAATGATCATTGCCTAGATATCATCATGAGTATTTGAAGTTCTGTCAATTTCCAAACAGTAGTTTGTTCACCCACCGCTTTTCTATTTTTCTCGAGAGAAGCCACTAGTGAAACCTACGGCCCCCGGGTCTTTTCCTCATATTATTTGCCTTTGCAATCTATTTTCCTATGCGTTTATTTTCATATCTACTAAACCAAAAACCCAAAAATATCTTGCTGCAATTTATTCTTATTTCTTTATCTAACGTTCGATCTATCAATCTACTACAAATTTACCTCACGTCCGTTTGCCTATCTTGAGCCGCCGTATCCCGGAAGGGATTGACAACCCCTTTAACACGTCGGGTGGCCAGGATTTGTTATCTGTGTGCAGGTGTTGTTTACGTTGTGTTGCTTGGTTCTCCTACTGGTTCGATAACCTTGGTTTCATATCTGAGGGAAATACCTACCGTCGATGTGCTGCATCATCCCTTCCTCTTTGGGGAAATACCAACGTAGCTTCAAGCGACACCAGTGCTTGCCCCTATCTTTTCTATCCAAAAATTCCGCACTAAGTAGAGATACTACTTGTGCATCCAAAACCCCTTAAACCCAAATCTTATCTTCAAGAGTCCACCATACCTACCCAGGTATTGAGCAAGATCCCTTAAGTAAGTTGTCATCGGTGCATAAAAAAGCAATAAAAATTGCTTCTAAAAGTGTGAGATCATTTAGTGTAAGAGAAAATTGATCATTGTACGAACTTGTGATGGTGAAGAATAAAAGCGACAGACTGCATAATAAAGGTTGATATCACAAGGGGAAATACTACATGATGTTCTTTTGCACTAAGGGGTTGAGCATACAAACAAATAAGTGCATGGCAACCTTTGCTTCCCTCTGCGAAGGGCCTATCTTTTACTTTTATGTATTTACTTTTATGCAAAGAGTCAAAGTTTTCCTTCTATTCCTTTTTATTTTTCACCTTTGGCAAGCATCATGTGGTGAGGAAAGATCTAGGCACATATGTCCAGTTGAATATAGATAGCATGAGCTATTATTGTTGACATCGCCCTTGAGGTGAATACATTGGGAGGCGAAACTATAAGCCCCTATCTTTCTATGTGTCTGGTTGAAACATTTTGCTCATGTGTATGCGGTGAGTGTTAGCAATCATAGAAGACTATATGGTGGTTGAGTATGTGGACTTGCCTAAAGGCTCCGATATGTGACCCTTCCTGAAAAGATGATGAATTGTAGTTGCAAAGTTGATTGAGAACATAGTTTGTTGGTTTTTAATAGAGTTTTCGCTTTATACTTCAATAGTGTGATGAATTGCCACTTATTCATGAGAATTCTATGATAAGAGCTTGATGGTAAGAGTCCTATGTTTAAGTTTTTTGTTGTTATAATAATGAACATGATGCTTCTATGTCTGTATTTTGTTTTATCGACACCTCTCCCTCTAATCATGTGGACATGTTTTTCGATTTTGGTTTTTCGCTTGAGGACAAGCGAGGTCTAAGCTTGGGGGAGCTAATATGTCCATTTTGCATCATGTTTTTCTACTGTTATTTATGATGTTTTTATCCATAATAATGCTTTTTGGAGTAATTCTAATGCCTTTTCTCTCATAATATGCAAGGTAGACACAAAGAGGGAGAATTCCGGCAGCTGGAAATCTGGTCCTGCAAAAGCTACATCAGGCCACCTATTCTGCACAAGTCCAAACAAGCTGAAACTTCGAAGAGATTTTTATCAAATATATGATGAATATTGGAACAAATAACTACCAACAGGGGGCCACTAGGTGGGCTCAACCCACTTGGGCACGCCAGGGAGCCCAGGCGCGCCCTGGTGGGTTGTGCTCACCCAGGCCCACCTCCGGTGCCCATCTTCTGGTACATAAGTCATTTTGACCTAGAAAAAATAAGGGGAGGACTTTCGGGATGGGGCGCCGCCGTCTCGAGGCGGAACTTGGGCAGGAGCACTTTTGCCCTCCAGCGAAGCGATTCCGTCGGGGGAACTTCCCTCACGGAGGGGGAAATCATCGTCATCATCATCACCAACAACTCACCCATCTTGGGGAGGGCAATCTCCATCAACATCTTCAACAACACCATCTCATCTCAAACCCTAGTTCATCTCTTGTGTTCAATCTTGTTACCGGAACTATAGATTTGTGCTTGTGGGTGACTAGTAGTGTTGATTACATCTTGTAGTTGATTACTATATGGTTTATTTGGTAGAAGATTATATGTTCAGATCCAATATGCTATTTAATACCCCTCTGATCTTGAGCATGATTATCATTTGTGGGTAGTTACTTTTTTTCATGAGGTCACGGGAGAAATCATGTTGCAAGTAATCATGTGAACTTGATATGTGTGCGATATTTTTATAGTATGTATGTTGTGATTCCCTTAGTGGTGTCATGTGAAGTCGACTAGATGACACTTCACCATATTTGGGCCAAAGGGAATGCATTATGGAGTAGCAATTAGGTGATGGGTTGCGAGAGTGACAGAAGCTTAAACCCCAGTTTGTGCGTTATTCCGTAAGGGACCGATTGGATCAAAAAGTTTAATGCTATGGTTAGAATTCATTCTTAATACTTTTCTCATAGTTGCGGATGCTTGCATGAGGGTTAATCATAAGTAGGAGGTTTGTTCAAGTGAGAGCGGCACCTAAGCACCGGTCCACCCACATATCAAATTATCAAAGTACCAAACACGAATTAAACCAACATGATGAAAGTGACTAGATGAAAATCTCGTGTACCCTCAAGAACGCTTTGCTTATCATAAGAGACTGTTTTGGCATGTCCTTTGCCTCAAAAGGATTGGGCTATCTGTAACACCCCGGATGTAACTTTCCCTTTTTGTACTCCAACTCTTGCCGTTTCTGGCGTTAAGTTATATTTATTTCTCGGGTTCGGGTCTTTGTCTCCGTGTGTTGTTTTCGTTGTCATGCATCTCATATCATGTCATCATGTGCATTGCATTTGCATACATGTTCGTCTCATGCATTCGAGCATTTTCCCCGTTGTCCGTTTTGCATTCCGGCGCTTCGTTCTCCTCCGGTGGTCATTTCTAGCTTTCTTTCATGTGTGGGGATTAAACATTTCCGGATTGGACCGAGACTTGCCAAGCAGCCTTGGTTTACTACCGGTAGACCGCTTGTCAAGTTTCGTGCCATTTGGACTTCGTTTGATACTCCAACGGTTAACCGAGGGACCGAAAAGGCCTCGTGTGTGTTGCAGCCCAACACCCCTCCAATTTGGCCCAAAACCCACCAAACTCTGCTCCATGTCCTAGAGCGTTCGATCACGATCGCGTGGCCAAAAACCGCACCTCATTTGGACTCTCCTAGCTCCCTCTATGCCTATATAAAGGCCCCCCGAAATTCGGATCTCTCTCCCTCCCCGAAACCCTAGATCCATTTCCCACGCCGCCGCCAGACAAAAACTGCCAGGCCGGACGTGTCCGACCCGACCTCCGCCGCCACGTGGCGCTCCCCGATTCGCCGCCGCCCTCTCTCTCCTCTCGGCGCCGCCGAAGCCCGCCGGCCCGCGGGAGGCCCACCCCGGCCCGCGCGAGGCCGCGCCGCCCCTCGGCTTCTTCTCCGACGCCGGACACCGCCCCGCCGCCGCTCGCCGCCTCGCCCGACGACGCCGGCTGCCGCCTCGCCGCGACCACCGCCGCCTCCACGCCACCGGCCGCCGCACCGCACCACCGCGGCCGCCCCTCGCCGCCACCGGCCGGCGCCGCCTCTCCGCCGCCCTCTCCGGCCTCCTCCTCTCCTACCCCGGCGACCCCTCCAACTCCGGCCGCCGTCGTCTTCAACCCCGGCGAACCTCGATTTTCGCGCGCGTGAACAGTACTGCTACAGTGATCTGGATCCAGATCTGGAATCTCGGTTGACTTTCTCCTCCCGAAACCCTAATTTTATGCAAACTTTGACCTGCCGTAACTTTGCATCCGTAGCTCCGATTTGGGCGTATAGCATATCAAAATGTTCGACTCGACGAGTACATCATTTCATTCCATTGCATCATTTTCATTTGAGCTCATCTTGATGCAAAAAATGCTGTTAGAAGGAGGCTTCGTGAGTTAATTGTCAGATCTGCTAGTTCATCTTAGACTTTTGTCATTTTTTCCATGATTATTGTGTGCATGCTATGCCTGTGAGTCCTTCATATGTTTTGTTAAGGATTTTTTCTTATTTCCAGAGGTGCAACCCATGCATTTTTAGAATGTGTGTGGTGACTTGTGCAAGCTTGCAAAATGAGGCACCCGGGAAATCTGTTTTCAGAGACTTAGTAGTTTTCACTAAGTCTGGGATTATTTAGTTCATGATGCCATATGTTCAGCTTGTTTCCTAGTGATCCGTGCCTCTTTTGAGGATGATCAGTAAAGGAATTTTGTTAACCATGTTATGCTCTATCCATCCATGTCTTTTTTTGCAATTATGGAGCACCCTATCTTGAGTCAATCGAGCTCTACTTTTGCTTCGTTGTGAATCTGGGCAGATCGTCAACTCGTTTGCGATTTTGCCGGCGTTGTTGTAGTTGATCCGTGCATGCTATGCCATTGTTCTTGCCATTTCTAGCTTGTATTTTGTGCCTTCTTAATGAATGTATGCTTTCCTTGCCATGACTTGCACCGTGGTGAGTGCATCGAGCTCGTTTACATGCCTTCGTGAGTTATATTTCAGCATGTCTCAGTTTTCACTAAGTCTGAAAACTGATTGTGTTTTAGCTATGTTCGTGTGCCCGTTAGTATATTTTGTGATCCCTTTTGACCCCAGGTCACTCAGGGACTTTTGTTAAGCTCGTTGAGTAGCTCCATTCCATGTTCTTACTTGTCTTAATCAGGTCATTTATTATGTTGTTTTGCTGCTCCGAAGAGGGCTTCGTGATCTGAAATTTCAGACAAGTGTTAATTTCACTAAGTCTGGAATCTGTTTTGCATTTGCGTTTTTGCCATGCTTGTTTGAACCTCATAATGGATTAATTGGCCATATCTCAGTGCTAGTCTTTTGTTAAGCATCTTGTGTACATCCCTGCCATGTATTTTTTTTGTCATATTTGGTGGCTGTAGCATGTTCATCTCATTGCATTTAGATGCCTACTTGCTGTAAATCGCAGACCGGTGTCATTCTTAAAACGCTTGCCATTTCCAAACCGTAACTCCGATTCCGATGATCTTTATATCGTTTTCAAGCGATTTCATCTCATCTTTTCAGTGGCACCCTTGGAATTCCAAGTTGAGGCCAGGTTCATGCATTTCCTGTCATATCTTGCATTTTGCATCCTGCATCGCATCCCGCATAGCATGCCATCATTTCATCATATTGCTTGGTCTTGCACGTGGTTGATTGTATCCTTGTTTCTTGTTTGTCTTGTTTGGGTAGAGGCGGGAGACGAGTTCGCTACCAAGGATCCCGTTGAGTTTGCTTGTGAGGATCCAGTCAACTCTGACAACTGTGCAGGCAAGATGATCATACCCTCGAAATCACTACTATCTTTGCTATGCTAGTTTGCTCGCTCTTTGCTATGCCAATGCTACGATGCCTACCTTTTGCTTGTCAGCCTCCCAATTGCCATGTTGAAACTCTAACCCACCATGTCCTGGAAAACCATTGATTGGCTATGTTACCGCTTTGCTCAGCCCCTCTTATAGCGTTGCTAGTTGCAGGTGAAGATTGGAGGCCATTCCTTGTTGGAACATCATTTATTTACTTGTTGGGATATCATTACATTGCCATGTTATCTTAATGCATCTATATACATGGTAAAGGGTGGAAGGCTCGGCCTCTCGCCTAGTGTTTTGTTCCACTCTTGCCGCCCTAGTTTCCGTCATATCGGTGTTATGTTCCCGGATTTTTGCGTTCCTTACGCGGTTGGGTTATAATGGGAACCCCTTGATAGTTCGCCTTGATTAAAGCTTTTCCAGCAATTCCCAACCTTGGTCTTACCATTTGCCACCTAGCCTCTTTTCCCTCGGGTTTCCGGAGCCCGCGGGTCATCTTATTTTAAGGCCCCCGGGCCAGTGCTCCTCTGAGTGTTGGTCCAAATAGAGCCACTTTCAGCGCCACCTCGGGGCAACTTGAGGGTTGGTTTTAGTTGTACGTAGTGTTCATCTGAGTGTGCCCTGAGAAAGAGATATGTGCAGCTCCTATCGGGATTTGTCGGCACATTCGGGCGGTGTTGCTGGATTTGTTTTAACCTGTCGAAGTGTCTTGAATTACCGAGATACCAAGTCTGATCGGAACGTCTTGGGAGGAGGTCTATTCCTTTGTTGACCGTGAGAGCTTGTCATGGGCTAAGTTGGGACTCCCCTGCAGGGATTGAACTTTCGAAAGCCGTGCCCGCGGTTATGGGCAGATGGGAATTTGTTAATGTCCGGTTGTAGATAACTTGAACCTTAATTAATTAAAATGAATCAACTGAGTGTGTTACCTGATGGCCTCTTCTCGGCGGAGTCCGGGAAGCGGACACGGTGTTGGAGTAATGTTTGCGCAGGTTGTTCCTCTAGTTTTTCATGCTCGCGCTTTGCCTCCTCTTCTCGCTCTCTTTTGCGAATAAGATAGCCACCATATATGCTAGTCGCTTGCTGCAGCTCCACATATATTGCCTTGACATTCCTGTAAGCTTAAATAGTCTTGATCGCGAGGGTGCGAGATTGCTGAGTCCCTGTGGCTCACAGATTACTATAACTCCAGATGCAGGTCCGGGTGATTCCGCTCCAGGTGACGAGTACGAGCTCAAGTGGGAGTTCGACGAAGACTCTCAGCGTTACTACGTGTCTTTTCGTGATGATCAGTAGTGGTGCCTAGTTGGGGTTTGATTGGGACCTTGTCGCATGTTGGGTCATTTTCTATTTTGGTGCCATAGTCGGGCCATGAGTGTTTGTATGATGGATGTTATTTATGTACTTGAATGTGACGTGGCGAGTGTAAGCCAACTATGTTTCTCCCCCTTTTATTATATATTACATGGGATGTTGTAATGATTGCCTTACTTGCGACATTGCTTTCAATGCGGTTATGTCTCTAAGTCGTGCCTCGACACATGGGAGCTATAGCCGCATCGAGGGCGTTACAAGTTGGTAATCAGAGCCTTCCCCGTCCTTAGGAGCCCCATTGCTTGATCGTTTTTAGCAGCCGAGTTGTGTCTAGAAAAATGTTTTGAGTAATTTAGGAATTATATATCGGAGAGCTTAGGAATTCTTTTTACTTCCCAGTCTCCTCATCGCTCTGGTAAGGCATCCTGACGTAGAGTTTTGACTCTTCTCTTCTCAAATTTCACTAAAAAAAATTTAGGATCACGCGAGTATCTTGGAATCGTTCCGATGGCTTATGATGAGAACATTGACTTGGTGCCTCCTGTCAGGGGTTTAGTGGAAGTGTCCCGGGGAGTTGAGCTCTGAGGTGTTGTCATCATAATTTTATCGTTGCAATTCTGGAATACTTGAGATATGTTCGCCGACATCGAAAATCTCTTTTATGCAGTTCGTTGGTGAGATAACCTCGACGCCACCCAGTACTGGGGCGGGAGTTCGGGAGTATCGCCATAACTTGTATAACAGATGCTTTTCGAAGGTTGAGGTAGATGGTTTCCGAAGTTTTCTCGGTTATGTGTTGAAGGATGGATACAGCTGGATGTAGGATTTGTTAGTTTGGGTGAGATATTATGCTTCCCCTGTATCCCCAACACCTGATTGCATAACCGGAAAGGTTCGGGAGTTTCATAGGTGGGAATTCTAGTAGCTCTAGTTCTTCTTCCAAGGATATTGGTTTGAGATTGGGATTTCTTACCGATTATTCGTTCTTGATCCATACCTTGTTGATTTATTTCTCTACCTTAATTCTACGTGGCTTCTCAATTTATGGATATGTGACCATTTCAAGAGGAATGCATTCATTCATTTTTTTCGGATGTGAAGACTATATGTTGCAATTTTCATTCCGTTGGATTCAGCTTCAATATTTATCTGTCAATGTGCTAATGGTGGTCAACCTCTTCAGGATGGCTCCTCCAACACGCACGACTCCGAATCCTGATCCGCCACCACCTCCACCTCCTCCAGAGGCATGGCAAGCTGTGATGGCCGCAACCAATGCGAACACTCAGCTGATCATGCAAATTCTTCAAGAGCGCAATCAAGGCAGTCAAGGGAATCAAGGCAGCAAACAGAGTCACTTTGCTACACTCAACCAGTTCCTTGCTAACGGGCCAAAGACTTTCAGCAATTGTGTTGAGGCAACCGATGCTGACGATTGGCTTGTGGATCTGTGTAAGCATTTCGAGTGCAGTAACGTCAGGCCTGAGGACTTTGTCAAGTTCGCTTCCTTCCAACTCAAAGATCAAGCTGCAGAATGGTTCCAGCAGTACAAGGATTCCAGAGGTGGACGTGTTATCACTTGGGATGATTTCCGTCAAGATTTCCGAGCTCATCATATTCCGCAGAGTGTGGTTGAAAGCAAGCGTGAGGAATTCCGCAATCTGAAGCAAGGCTCTTTGTCTGTCTATGACTACAACAAGTTGTTCCAGAAGCTCGCCCGCTTTGCCAAGCAGGACGTGCCTGATGAGAAGAGCATGATATATCAGTTCAGGGGTGGTCTCAGAGAAGATATTCAGCTCGCTCTTGTCCTCTTCGAGCCCTTGAGATACGATGAGTTCTACAACATGGCACTGAAGCAAGAGGCTGCTCAGTTGAGGTGTGATGCTTCCAGGAAGCGAGTCAGAGATGTTACTCCTTCTTCCTCTACTCAAGTGGCCAAGCAGCAGAAGTTTTGGCTTCCTCCTCCTCCGTTCCGTCAGCCATTCCAGCAGAAGAGCAAAGGTGGCAGTGGTTCTTCCCACCCACCCAACCCTGGCTTTCAGAACAAGACTTCGTCTCAAGCTCCAAGATCGAGTGCTCCGTATCACCGTCCGCTTTCAGAGGTCACGTGCAACAAGTGCCAACAGAAGGGTCACTATGCCAACAAGTGTTTCAACCAGAGGCGTCTTCCTCCTCCTCCTCCTGTCAGATCGGCAAGTACAGCTGTGGTCAAGCATAACCCCAAGCACGCCAAGGTCAATCTGCTAAATGCAGCTCAGGCAGAGGACTCACCAGATGTGATCATGGGTAACCTTCCTTTTAACGATGTTCCTGCAAAAGTTCTTTTTGACACTGGTGCATCGCTTTCTTTTATTTCAACTCCATTTGTGGCCAAGCATGATTTTGTGACCGAAAGGATTCCTGTTCCATTGAAGATTGTGTCTCCGGGCAAGCAAATGACTTCTAACAATTGCGTCCCAGATGTCTCTATCACGTTGGGCGATTACAAGTTTCTCTCTTCTCCGGTGGTTCTTGGTAACTCGGATATTGATCTTATTCTCAGAATGGATTGGCTTTCTAAGCACAAGGCTCAGCTTGATTGTGCAGCCAGGCAGATTCAATTGACTCATTCGTCTGAGGATGTAATTGTCTTTGCCGCTCGTGATGATACTATCCTTCTGTTTTCTCTCAATGAGAAGGGTGAATTGGACGCTATTTCGCAAATTCCAGTCGTTTGCGAATATCAAGACGTCTTTCCAGAAGAGCTCCCAGGAATGCCTCCGCACCGGCCAGTTGAATTCGTTATTGAACTTGAGCCTGGCACGGAACCTGTGTGCAAACGTCCTTACAAGCTCGGACCTGAAGAGTTGAAGGAGCTGAAGAAGCAACTCGATGAGCAAGAAAGAATGGGTCTCATCCGGCCTAGTTCTTCTCCGTGGGGTTGTGGTGTTCTTTTTGTGAAGAAGAAGGATGGAACGGACCGACTTTGTGTCGATTACCGTCCAGTGAACAAGAAGACCATCAAGAACAAATACCCACTTCCCAACATCAATGAGCTGTTCGAACAACTCAAAGGTGCTCAAGTATTCTCCAAGCTTGATCTCCGTATGGGTTATCACCAGATTCGCATTCGTGAAGAAGATATTCCCAAGACAGCATTCAGAACAAGCTTTGGTTCATATGAATACACTGTCATGTCTTTTGGCCTTGCCAACGCTCCTCCGACGTTCTCTCGCATGATGAATTTCATCTTCAACGCCTACACCAATGACTTCGTTTTGGTCTATCTCGACGACATTCTGGTTTTCTCGAAGAACAAGGAAGATCATGCCAAGCACTTGCGTTTGGTTCTCGATAAGCTCAGAGAACATCAGTTCTACGCCAAGTTCTCCAAGTGCGAATTTTGGCTCGATGAGGTTCTTTATCTTGGTCATATCATCTCTGCCAAGGGCATTTCCGTGAATCCTGAGAAGGTGTCCACAATTGCGAATTGGGAACCTCCTCAGAACGTGAAGCAACTCCGCAGTTTCCTCGGTCTCGCAAGCTATTGCCGAAGATTCGTTGAAAACTTTTCTAAGATCGCGAAGCCTCTCTCAAATCTTCTTCAGAAGCACGTCAAGTACGTTTGGTCTCCGGAGTGTGATATTGCTTTCAACACTTTGAAAGAGAAATTGATCACTGCTCCAATTCTGACTCCGCCTGATGAATCCAAGCCGTACGAGGTCTTTTGTGATGCCTCTCTCCAAGGACTTGGCGCATTTTTGATGCAAGAGAAGAAAGTTGTTGCTTATACATCTCGTCAGTTGAAGCCTAATGAGAAGAACTACCCCACTCATGATCTCGAGTTGGCAGCAGTTGTGCATGCTCTTTTGACTTGGAGACATCTTCTATTGGGAAGGAAAGTGGATATTTTCACTGATCACAAGAGTCTCAAGTACATCTTCACTCAGCCTAATCTCAACCTCAGGCAAACTCGATGGGTTGAGATGATTCAAGAGTATAATCCGAGTATCGAGTATACTCCAGGAAAGGCCAATGTGATTGCTGACGCTTTGAGCAGGAAAGCGTATTGCAACAGTCTGATTCTCAAGCCTTATCAACTCGAGCTTTGTGAAGCTTTCCGCAAACTTAATCTGCAAGTTGTTCCTCAAGGTTTCCTCGCCAACCTTCTAGTCTCTCCTACCTTAGAAGACCGGATTCGCCAAGCCCAGCTTCTTGATGCTATGGTGAAAAAGGTGAAGATTGGGATTGCCAAGAGTCAGTCCAAGTACAAGTGCTACCGCCTTGATGACAAGGACACTCTCTTCTTCGAGGATCGTATTGTTGTGCCCAAAGGTGACCTCCGTAAAGTGATCATGAACGAGGCTCACAATTCTCTCCTCTCCATCCACCCTGGGAGCACGAAGATGTATCAGGATCTCAAGCAAGCTTATTGGTGGACTCGAATGAAGCGCGAGATCGCTCAATTCGTGAATGAATGTGATGTCTGCAGAAGAGTGAAGGCAGAACACCAAAGGCCAGCTGGTCTCCTCCAACCTCTTGCCATTCCAGAATGGAAGTTTGACCACATTGAAATGGACTTCGTGACTGGGTTTCCAAAGTCCAAGCATGGCAATGATGCTATATTCGTTGTCATCGACAAACTCACCAAAGTGGCTCACTTTCTGCCTATCAAAGAGTCGATCACTGCAGCTCAATTGGCGGAACTCTATACCTCTCGAATTGTCTCTCTGCACGGTATTCCTCAAGTGATATCTTCAGACCGTGGCAGCATTTTTACCTCCAAGTTTTGGGATTCTTTTCAGAAGGCCATGGGCACCAACATCCGCTTCAGCACTGCTTTCCATCCTCAAACAAGCGGTCAAGTCGAGCGTGTCAACCAGATTGTTGAAGATATGCTCAGGGCTAGTGTGATCTCCTTCGGAATGAAGTGGGAGGATTGTCTTCCTGATGCTGAATTCTCCTATAACAACAGTTTTCAAGCAAGTTCGGGCAAGGCCCCATTTGAAATTTTGTATGGCAGGAAGTGCCGTACCCCTCTCAACTGGTCTGAAACCGGTGAACGTCAGCTTTTGGGTAATGACTTAATCATAGAAGCAGAAGAAATGTGCAAAGTCATTCGTGATAACCTCAAAGCAGCCCAATCCCGCCAGAAGAGCTACTATAATAGTAAGCACCGTGATTTGGCTTTTGAGATCGAAGATCATGTTTACCTCCGTGTCTCTCCTATGATAGGTACTCGTCACTTCGGTATCAAAGGGAAGCTTTCCCCTAGATACGTGGGACCTTTCAAGATTGTCAGCAAGAGAGGCGACCTCGCCTATCAACTCGAACTTCCTTCAAACTTTGCAAATGTTCATGACATGTTCCATGTCTCTCAGCTTCGAAAGTGCTTCAAGACTCCTGACCGCACCGTCAACTTCGAGGACATTGAGCTCCAAGAAGATCTCTCCTATCGTGAGCACCCAGTTGCTATTCTTGAAGAGACTGAACACAAGACTCGCAACAAGTCAATCAAATTTCTCAAAATCAAGTGGTCACACCATTCCGACCGTGAAGCTACCTGGGAACGCGAGGATCACCTCCGTTTTGAGTACCCGGAGTTCTTTCAGTCCTAGATCTCGGAACGAGATCTTTTCGTAGTGGTGGAGTGTTGTAACACCCCGGATGTAACTTTCCATTTTGTACTCCAACTCTTGTCGTTTCCGGCATTAAGTTATATTTATTTCTCAGGTTCGGGACTTTGTCTCCGTGTGTTGTTTTCGTTGTCATGCATCTCATATCATGTCATCATGTGCATTGCATTCGCATACATGTTCGTCTCATGCATTCGAGCATTTTCCCCGTTGTCCGTTTTGCATTCCGGCGCTTCGTTCTCCTCCGGTGGTCATTTCTAGCTTTCTTTCGTGTGTGGGGATTAAACATTTCCGGATTGGACCGAGACTTGCCAAGCGGCCTTGGTTTACTACCGGTAGACCGCCTGTCAAGTTTCGTGCCATTTGGACTTCGTTTGATACTCCAACGGTTAACCGAGGGACCGAAAAGGCCTTGTGTGTGTTGCAGCCCAACACCCCTCCAATTTGGCCCAAAACCCACCAAACTCTGCTCCATGTCCTAGAGCGTTCGATCACGATCGCGTGGCCGAAAACCGCACCTCATTTAGACTCTCCTAGCTCCCTGTATGCCTATATAAAGGCCCCCCGAAATTCGGATCTCTCTCCCTCCCCGAAACCCTAGATCCATTTCCCACGCCGCCGCCGGACAAAAACTGCTGGGCCGGACGTGTCTGACCCGACCTCCGCCGCCACGTGGCGCTCCCCGATTCGACGTCGCCCTCTCTCTCCTCTCGGCGCCGCCGAAGCCCGCCGGCCCGCGAGAGGCTCTCCCCGGCCCGCGCGAGGCCGCGCCGCCCCTCGGCATCTTCTCCGACGTCGGACGCCGCCCCGCCGCCGCTCGCCGCCTCGCCCGACGACGCCGGCTGCCGCCTCGCCGCGACCACCGCCGCCTCCACGCCACCGGCCGCCCCTCGCCGCCACCGGCCGGCGCCGCCTCTCCGCCGCCCTCTCCGGCCTCCTCCTCTCCTACCCCGGCGACCCCTCCAACTCCGGCCGCCGTCGTCTTCAACCCCGGCGAACCTTGATTTTCGCGCGCGTGAACAGTACTGCTACAGTGATCTGGATCCAGATCTGGAATCTCAGTTGACTTTCTCCTCCCGAAACCCTAATTTTATGCAAACTTTGACCTGCCGTAACTTTGCATCCGTAGCTCCGATTTGGGCGTATAGCATATCAAAATGTTCGACTCGACGAGTACATCATTTCATTCCATTGCGTCATTTTCATTTGAGCTCATCTTGATGCCCAAAATTCTATTATAAGGAGGCTTCGTGAGTTAATTGTCAGATCTGCTAGTTCATCTTAGACTTTTGTCATTTTTGCCATGATTATTGTGTGCATGCTATGCCTGTGAGTCCTTCATATGTTTTATTAAGGATTTTGTCTTCTTTCCAGAGGTGCAACCCATGCATTTTTAGGATGTGTGTGGTGACTTGTGCAAGCTTGCAAAGTGAGGTACCCGGGAAATTTGTTTTCAGAGACTTAGTAGTTTTCACTAAGTCTGGGATTATTTAGTTCATGATGCCATATGTTCAGCTTGTTTCCTAGTGATCCGCACCTCTTTTGAGGATGATCAGTAAAGGAGTTTTGTTAATCATGTTATGCTCTATCCATCCATGTCTTTTTTTGCAATTATGGAGCACCCTAGCTTGAGTCAATCGAGCTCTACTTTTGCTTCGTTGTGAATCTGGGCAGATCGTCAACTCGTTTGCGATTTTGCCAGCGTTGTTGTAGTTGATCCGTGCATGCTATGCCATTGTTCTTGCCATGTATAGCTTGTATTTTGTGCCTTATTAATGAATATATGCTTTCCTTGCCATGACTTGTACCGTGGTGAGTGCATCGAGCTCGTTTACATGCCTTCGTGAGTTATATTTCAGCATGTCTCAGTTTTCACGAAGTCTGAAAACTGATTGTGTTTTAGCTATGTTCGTGTGCCCGTTAGTATATTTTGTGATCCCTTTTGACCCCAGGTCACTTAGGGACTTTTGTTAAGCTCGTTGAGTAGCTCCATTCCATGTTCTTACTTGTCTTAATCAGGTCATTTATTATGTTGTTTTGCTGCTCTGAAGAGGGCTTCGCGATCTGAAATTTCAGACAAGTGTTAATTTCACTAAGTCTGGAATCTGTTTTGCATTTGCGTTTTTGCCATGCTTGTTTGAACCTCATAATGAATTAATTGGCCATAGCTCAGTGCTAGTCTTTTGTTAAGAATCTTGTGTACATCCCTGACATGTATTTTGTTGTCATGTTTGGTGGCTGTAGCATGTTCATCTCATTGCATTTAGATGCCTACTTGCTGTAAATCGCAGACCGGTGTCATTCTTAAAACGCTTGCCATTTCCAAACCGTAACTCCGATTCCGATGATCTTTATATCGTTTTCAAGTGATTTCATATCATCTTTTCAGTGGCACCCTTGGAATTCCATGTTGAGGCCAGGTTCATGCATTTCCTGTCATATCTTGCATTTTGCATCCTGCATCACATCCCGCATAGCATGCCATCATTTCATCATATTGCTTGGTCATGCACGTGGTTGATTGTATCCTTGTTGCTTGTTTGTCTTGTTTGGGTAGAGGCGGGAGACGAGTTCGCTACCGAGGAGCCCGTTGAGTTTGCTTGTGAGGATCCAGTCAACTCTGACAACTGTGCAGGCAAGATGATCATACCCTCGAAATCACTACTATCTTTGCTATGCTAGTTTGCTCGCTCTTTGCTATGCCAATGCTACGATGCCTACCTTTTGCTTGTCAGCCTCCCAATTGCCATGTTGAAACTCTAACCCACCATGTCCTAGCAAATCATTGATTGGCTATGTTACCGCTTTGCTCAGCCCCTCTTATAGCGTTGCTAGTTGCAGGTGAAGATTGGAGGCCGTTCCTTGTTGGAACATCATTTATTTACTTGTTGGGATATCATTACATTGCCATGTTATCTTAATGCATCTATATACATGGTAAATGGTGGAAGGCTCGGCCTCTCGCCTAGTGTTTTGTTCCACTCTTGCCGCCCTAGTTTCCGTCATATCGGTGTTATGTTCCCGGATTTTTGCGTTCCTTACGCGGTTGGGTTATAATGGGAACCCCTTGATAGTTCGCCTTGATTAAAGCTTTTCCAGCAATGCCCAACCTTGGTATTACCATTTGCCACCTAGCCTCTTTTCCCTCGGGTTTCCGGAGCCCGCGGGTCATCTTATTTTAAACCCCCCGGGCCAGTGCTCCTCTGAGTGTTGGTCCAAATAGAGCCACTTGCAGCGCCACCTCGGGGCAACTTGAGGGTTGGTTTTAGTTGTACGTAGTGTTCATCTGAGTGTGTCCTGAGAAAGAGATATGTGCAGCTCCTATCGGGATTTGTCGGCACATTCGGGCGGTGTTGCTGGATTTGTTTTAACCTGTCGAAGTGTCTTGAATTACCGAGATACCGAGTCTGATCGGAACGTCTTGGGAGGAGGTCTATTCCTTCGTTGACCGTGAGAGCTTGTCATGGGCTAAGTTGGGACTCCCCTGCAGGGATTGAACTTTCGAAAGCCGTGCCCGCGGTTATGGGCAGATGGGAATTTGTTAATGTCCGGTTGTAGATAACTTGAACCTTAATTAATGAAAATGTATCAACTGTGTGTGTTACCGTGATGGCCTCTTCTCGGCGGAGTCCGGGAAGCGGACACGGTGTTGGAGTAATGTTTGCGCAGGTTGTTCCTCTAGTTTTTCACGCTCGCGCTTTGCCTCCTCTTCTCGCTCTCTTTTGCGGAATAAGTAGCCACCATATATGCTAGTCGCTTGCTGCAGCTCCACATATATTTGCCTTACATTCCTGTAAGCTTAAATAGTCTTGATCGCGAGGGTGCGAGATTGCTGAGTCCCTGTGGCTCACAGATACTATAACTCCAGATGCAGGTCCAGGTGATTCCGCTCCAGGTGACGAGTACGAGCTCAAGTGGGAGTTCGATGAAGACTCTCAGCGTTACTACGATGTCTTTTCCTGATGATCAGTAGTGGTGCCTAGTTGGGGTTTGATTGGGACCTTGTCGCATGTTGGGTCATTTTCTATTTTGGCGCCGTAGTCGGGCCATGAGTGTTTGTATGATGGATGTTATTTATGTACTTGAATGTGACGTGGCGAGTGTAAGCCAACTATGTTTCTCCCCCTTTTATTATATATTACATGGGATGTTGTAATGATTGCCTGACTTGCGACATTGCTTTCAATGCGGTTATGTCTCTAAGTCGTGCCTCGACACGTGGGAGCTATAGCCGCATCGAGGGCGTTACACTATCTTGCTGCACTTTTGTTACTACTATCGTTACTTGCCCGTTACAAATTATCTTGCTATCAAACTACTCAGTTACTTACAATTTCAGCACTTGCAGGCATTACCTTACTGAAAACTACTTGTCATTTCCTTCTACTCCTCGTTGGGTTCGACACTCTTACTTATCAAAAAGATCTACAATTGATCCCCTATACTTATGGGTCATCATGCCACCATCCAGAGTCTGCTCGGTTTCGCTGAGGCTGGGGGATCGCAGCGAGCTACCCGCCACGGCCTCCCCAAGCAACAACGACGGCTCGCTCTGCTGGTCCAAAAGGGGCCACCCCATGGTACAGTCCCCACCACGGCAACCAGAGTGAGCGCGGCAGAATCAAGAACGTGACAACGTCTCGATGGCCTCTTCTGACCCTCGAGCACGTCCGGGCCAACGGCGAGCCCCGAAGGACAGGCAGAGGGGAGACGCTCGCATTATCATCGAGCGACGCCGCGACAACCCCCGTCGGGCCAATGGGTGCGATGGTCCTGGCGTTAATGATCCCGCGCTCGAGGTTGGCGGGTGCCTGCCTTTTGAGGTTGGGTGCCCTGCCTTCACTCATGAGTTGCGGCAAGTCCGTTGGTCGTCCGTCCGTACATTCAAGCCAGAGATACCCGAGAAGTATGATGGGAGGCTAAACCCGGCAGAGTTTCTGAGCATCTACACCATCGCTGTTCAGGCTGCCGGGGGAAGAGATGAGAAGGTATTTGCCAACTACTTCCCTTTGGCGCTCAAGTCCAATGTGAGGTCTTGGTGGATGCACCTACCGGAGAACTCCATTTCTTCATGGGCTGACCTGTGCCACGAGTTCATTGGCGCCTTCACTGGCGGCCATCAAGAACCAGGGCGGCCCAGTGACTTGCAGCTCCTCCAACATAAAGATGGAGAGACCCTCCGGAAGTACTTGTAGAGGTTCAGCAGAGTCCACACGAACTTCCCAAATATCCATCCAGCAGCTGTGATAGCTGCCTTCCAATCTAATGTGCATAACCGCAAGATTCGTTCCAAGATGAACGTGCGGCTGCCCAGGACTGTGAAGGATCTCTACACTTTGGTGGACAAGTGTGCTCGGATGGAGGAAGGAAGGAAACTCCCAGGAGAAGAGGATTGCATCAATGTCAACTCAGAGGATGATGATGAATCCACCAGTTAGAAGAAGAGCAAGAAGCGCAGCAAGAGGCGCAAGGATAAGGTAGTAATGACTGTTGGAGGATCAGGCACACCTAGTGTCAGCAAGAAGGTTAAAACCAAAGCCCCCGGCAAGGAGGCTGCCGTGTGCGCTGACTGCCGGGAGGCCGCGGCTACCGAGAAAGATGGGAAAGGCGACGGGTCGTACTGCAAGATTCACCGGACCAAGGGCCACGATCTTCAGGAGTGTTATCAGGTTGAGCGGTTGGTAAAGAGGTAGAGAGCAAAATATGAGAAGCGTGATAGGGAGAAAGGTCAGAATGCCGCTGGCGGGAAGGGCCGAGACGGTGAAGTAAATCGCCCCAGCAAACCTTTCCAGAACCAAGGAAAACATGCTAGGGGCCGACAGAAGGAAGCTTGCAATGATGAGAGTGATGGAGGGGATGAAGAGGAAACTAGTGAGCAGGAATTCCAGAAGGCCACTAACGCCCTTGCATTGACGGGGGTGCATACATGCACTCCTCTCACCGCCAACTCAAACGGTGGGCACGTGAGGTCAATGCCGTGGAGCCAGCGCCAGAGGCTCGGAAACCACTCAAATGGTCACGCACACCCATCATCTTTGACTAAGAGGACCATCCTAACCGTACCACTGCGGTAGGATGTCTGCCATTGTTGGTCTCTCCAACAATTCACAACCTCAAGGTCACAAAGATGTTGGTTGACAGCGGGGCCGGGTTGAATCTGATTTCCCCAAAGGTCATTAGCAAACTTCAGATAGCAGAAGAAGATCTAAAGGTCACGAGCATGTTTCAAGGAGTCAATCCCGGCAGGAGTCATCCTAAGGGAAAGATCATGTTGCCTGTGACATTTGGGGGGAATTGAACTAACGGACTGAGAAGATTGTGTTTCATGTGGTCGACCTCCCCCTACCGTACAATGGGATCGTTGGGCGCCCGGCCTTGGCTAAATTCATGGCGGCATCCCACTATGCCTACAACACTTTGAAGATGCCTAGGCCAGTAGGACTCATTTCCATCCCATCAGATGAGAAGGACGCAATCATTTGTGTGGATAAGATGCACCGGGACGCGGTCGTGGCAGAGGCAGCAGCAGCAGCAGCAGTTCCCACCAAGGAGAACAAAGGAAATAAGAAGGATAGCAGGTACACTGGCAAAGAATCCGGGAAGCTTACCTCTTCGGAGTGCGTTGTGCCTGTTGATGACTTGCCGGAGAGTTCCAACAGCAAGAGATCCAAGGTTGCTGCACCACAAGTGAAGAAGGTCCCGGCAGGGCTGGCTGGCATTGATGGTACCTTCACTATCAGCACCACCCTTGATGACAAATAGGAAAGCGCGCCCGTTGCCTTCCTACGGAGAATATCGATGTGTTTTCCTGGCAACCATCTGATATCCCCGGTGTTCCCAGGGAGGTAATCGAGCACCACCTTGATGTCTACCCACATGCCCGACCTGTCAAACAGTAAGTTCGGAAGCATGCCTTGGAGAGGTAGCAGTTCATTGTAGAGGAGATCAAGAAGCTTGAGGCAGCTGGTTTGGTCAGAGGAGCGCTACATCCAACATGGTTAGCAAATCTAGTGGTTGTTCGGAAGGCTAATAGGAAATGGAGACTTTGCATAGATTTCACATATCTCAACAAGGCTTGCCCGAAGGACCAATTTCCCTTGCCGCGCATCAATCAGATTGTGGATTCCACTTCAGGTTGTGATTTGCTCTCCTTTTTGGATGCATATTATGGATATCATTAGATCTTCATGTCCAAAGAAGACGAAGAGAAGACCTCATTCATCACCCCATGTGGTATGTACTTCTTTGTCTGCATGCCATTCGAATTGAAGAGTGTCGGGTCTACTTTTGCAAGGGCAGTCCAGATTGGTTTTGAGCCACAACTGCATAGAAACATTGAGGCTTATATGGATGATACTGTGGTCAAGACCAAGGACAAAGCAACCTTATCCAGGATTTGGAGGAGACATTTGCTAATCTGCGCAAGATAAACTTGAAGCTCAACCTAGAGAAGTGTGTGTTTGGCGTGCCTTCCCGCAAGCTACTTGGATTCTTTATATCCCATCGGGGGATCGAAGCCAACCCTGACAAGATCAAATCTATTGAGTAGATTCAAGCGCCAAGGACAGTCAAGGATGTGAGGCGTCTGACAGGGTGTGTTGCCGCGCTAAGCAGATTCATCTCCAAGTCTGCCAAGTGCGCCCTGCCGTTCTTCAAGATCCTGAAGAAGGCAGGGCCCATGAAGTGGACCCCAGAAGCAGATGTAGCTTTGCAAGAGTTGAAGGCCTACTTATCCTCTGTGCCCACCTTATTTTCCCCCAAACCACAAGAGTCATTCCTGCTATACTTGGCAGCAACCAATCAAGTGGTTAGTGCAGCCTTGGTGGCATAGCGGGAAGTAGAAGAAGCAGAATGTGGGCAAGGCCCAGCAGAGCCAGATAAGAGTCAGGACAGAAATGGGCACGGCAGCGAGGGCGACCCCAAGGACGCGACAAAGAAGAAAGTGGTGCAGCGCCCAGTGTACTTCGTCAGTTCCCTGCTACATGGAGCTAGATCGAGGTACTCTGGCATGCAAAAATGGATCTTTGGTCTTATCATGGCCTCAAGGAAACTGCGCCACTACTTCCAAGCCCATGAGATTACGGTTGTCACTCGCTTCCCGTTGCAGAGGATACTTCGAAGCCCTAAGGCTATCGGTAGAATAGTGGAGTGTGCTTTGGAGTTATCCAGCTTTGGCCTAAAGTTTGAGAGCACATCAGAAATTCGGAGCAGGGCATTGGTAGCGTTTATTACAGAATGGATGCCAACTCCTAATGAGGAAGTGCTGGAAACAGTTATCCCCAGTAAGGAAGCGACCCAAGAATGGATCATGTATTTTGATGGTGCTTTTCCCTATAAGGTGCAGGGAATGGCGTGCTTCTCGTTGCCCCCTCCGGGGAGCACTTGAAGTACGCTGTCCAGATGCACTTTACCCAGGATGAGGCGACCAACAATATAGCAGAGTATGAAGGGATCCTTGTCGGGCTCAGGATTGCTGCAGAATTGGGAATCAAGAAGCTAATCATTTGAGGAGATTCACAGCTTGTGGTCAAACAAGTCAACAACGATTACCAAAGTCCATTGATGGAGGCATACGTTGAGGAAGTGAGAAGATTGGAGGAGCGCCTTGACGGATTGCAAACAAAGCATGTACCCCATGTGGAAAACAGCATAGCTGATCATCTGTCAAAGTGTGCTGCGCAGAAGCTTCCTGTGGAACCAGGAACTTTTGTTCTCCACCTTACTCGGCCCTCCATATCCCCAGCAACAATGGTCGGGAAAAGGAGAAAGATGGACTCCGGTAAGCCTCTCCCGGTAGAGCCATACAATGCTCCTGGTAGGGACCCTGCCGGTAACAACTCCTCATCACTTGCCGGACCGCACCCTCTAGCCAGGCCTATGGTCCCTACAAACGAGGAACATGCCCCTGCAGTAGAGAAGGTGCCACTAGTCCTTGTTGCCGAGACCCAGGCGCCAACTTGGGCAAGGCATATAGTCCACTTTCTCCAAACCGGGGAACTTCCTGATGACCAGGATGAGGCTGAAAGAGTAGCCCGGAGGGCCAGTATGTATCAGTTTGTCGATGACATTCTGTACAGAAGGAGGCCCAACGGTGTGAAATTAAAGTGCATCTACCGGGAAGAAGGAAAGGAACTGCTGGGTGAGATACACAAAGGCATGTGCGGCTCCCACATTGGATCAAAGGCGTTAGTTGGGAAAGCATTCCGGCAAGGATTCTATTGGCCCACAGCCCTCCAAGATGCGGTTGAGCTCGTCACCAAATGTGAAGCATGCCAGTTCCATTACAAGAATATCCACCTGCCTACACAAGCTCTTCAGACAATCCCTTTGTCATGGTCGTTTTTGGTTTGGGGGCTCGATATCCTCGGCCCTTTCCCCCGAGCGGCCGGGGGCTTTGAATTCTTGTTCATTTACAAAGTGTCCGAAAGTAGCTGCCATGAGAAAGGTGGCTGCTTAGTCATCTATCAAGTTCTCAAAAGAATTGGTGTGCCATTTAGGAGTCCCGGCAAGGATCATTACCGACAACGGCACCCAGTTCATGAGTCGCGCCTTCATGCAATATGTTCATGCCCTCGGAAGCAAAATCTCATTTGCCTCTATCGCACATCCCAGAAGCAATGGGCAAGCTGAGAGGGCGAATGCTGAAGTGCTGCGAGGACTCAAGACAAGAACCCTTGATACGCTGCAGAAGCACGATAGGCGGTGGATCGATGAGCTGCCGGTAGTTGTCTAGTCCCTCAGAATGACACCAAATCGAACTACCGGGCAGACTCCCTTCTCCCTAGTCTATGTGGCAGAAGTAGTTATCCCCACGGAACTCATTTACGGGTCACCTCGAGTGCTTGCCTACGATGAAGTAGTGCAAGATCAGCACTAGTGTGACAAAGCTGTGCTACTCGAGGAGAACTATCTCCGGGCTGCTACGCGTGTTGCATGCTACCAGCAAGCCCTGCGCCGCTATCAAAGCCACAGGGTTCATGCCCGGTGTTTTGAGGAAGGCGACCTTGTCCTTAGGCGCGTTCAGTCCGCCAAGGGTACAAACAAGTTGACGCTGAAGTGGGAAGGCCCTTACCAGGTAGTTCGAGTCACCAGACCTGGCGCAGTCTGTCTGGAGACCGGAGATGGCATTCAATTGCAAAACTCGTGGAATATTGAGCATCTCCGCAAGTTCTACCCATAAGGCGCAGCTATCGGGCCCTGCCCGGCAGCCACCCTTTTGTACAGGCCTTGCCTTAGTTGCATGTAACCCCTTGTACAAAGCCAGGCACAGACCCTGAGCAACAGAGGAATAAACGAACCGCTGGGGGCGACCAAGTTGCATGCATGCATGAGCATTTCAAGAGCATTGCATAAGCATTTCATGAGCATTGCATATGCATATAGATAACATTGCATCTTGCAACATTTCCCTTTGCATGAGGCTATAGGTTCCTGTCGTGAGCTTGGCCTCTACCGGGAATTGGGAAGATGAACTAGCATTGTGACCTCCGGCAACCCAACAGATAAGTTCTACCTCTTGTCCATAAGTGTTCTGTAGGCTGAAACTTGTGCATGAGAAGACCTCACCACTCTTCGAAACTTAGGTGCTCCCATCCCTGGACTCGAACGTTGCATCGGCCAGGATGGTCACAGTGGCCTTTGGTGAAAAGAGGTCGGCGAGGGGTTGGTCCCTTTGTTTATGCTCGTTAGGCTCAGTTCTCCAGCAACTAAATAAAAGGGTACTGGCGGGATAGCCTACCAGGGAAAACTCGTTTATTTAAAAGCAAAGAGGCATTTCACCTCTGCATGGACGTATACATGCACGAGTTCCCGGCAAGGTTCATCTTTTTCGTTAATATGTTGATTATACAAGTACAAAGCCTTACAGGACACAGACATGGACTCAAGAGATTACATTATTTGAACTAAAATTTGGCAAGTGCCAACAGGTTTAAGATTGAAAAAAGATAAGTGCCTCGTGATCTCCTCTTTTCGTTTTCCCTCCACCAGGTATTGCGGTGGGGAGAGCAGAGGACGAAAAGGACAACCAAGCAGGAGCCCATCCCGGCCCCGCCGTGACCTGCTGGGCCCGGCCTGACAAGATGGGGAGTGGCAAGGCTGCGAAGGAGGGGCACGGAGAGCAGAGCGGCAGCCCCCTAGTCACCACCTCTAGGGCCAGCAAGAAACCCCGGCTTGGGCACCGATGGCTTCATCCACCAAAGCCTAGCTGGAAGACTGCTGGAGAAGAGGCAAAGGTGCCAAGAGAACATCCCTCCTCGGCTATCACCCAAAGAGACTGGTGATGATGGTGCCAGGGGGAGGGGAAGGGCAGAAAGACGAGGCAGCAGGCAACGGTAGGAGGCAAAGGCATCCACGCCATCGTACTCCGACCTGACGCCCCGCCACCCACCTTCTCCGTCTTCCGTCATTTTCTCTCCATCACCGCTACTCCCGAGAAGCGCCAAGACTCCAGTCCGGCACCTTCCCCGGGGAGACGGAGAGCGACCAAGACGCCCACGGGGCTCGGGGCACGCCGCTCCCCACCTCGGTGGGCAGGAAGGCATGCCTCTCGTCAACATCAGCCCTAGAACTCCAGGAGGGGCAGCGCTAGGGTTACTAATGGTCCCCAGCCCTGCCTCCTGGGCAAGCGTCGAAGACATCGAGAACCTAGTCACCTAGCCAATGAGCAGCAACAGCCAGGGCCAAATGTTGCACTACCCTATGGGAAACCTACCATGGCGGAAGGAACAAGCATTTCCCCACAATGGGGAAGCTTGATATCCCCCACACCAGGGGCGGCTTGTCCACGATGTCTTCTCCAAGCTTGGACCAGTCTCTCTCCCCAAGCACCAACACGAACACCTGGCGACACCAACCCCAGGTTGAAGCCCGGGGCCTGGCCCCAAGCTCTCCTCTTCAACATAACCAGCAGGAGGCAGAAAAGAAGAGGAGAAGGAACGCAAAGATGGATGACTCCGCTCTCCCATCGCCCCTCCTTTTATAGGCGGGCCGAGGGAGGGAGCCACTCCTTCAACGAGCAACCACCGCCCTCCTCCACCAATTCAGGAAGACCGGGCCCTCGCCTTGATGCTCTCCCACGCCACGCGCCTCCGTTACCTACCCCGCGCGATGCATGCAGCATATCTGGCTAAGGATAAGGACGTGGTGGGAAGAGTGAATTGGCAGTTTCTACCTCATGCGTTAAAGTCATTCACGGGCCATTACAAGGGCGACCCCACCATGACTGGCTTCACACAGCACGCGGGGAAACCGAAAATTGGCCCGGGCTCAAGATTAATGGAGAATCAAAGAAGACGCCAAGGGGCCAGCCTCCTCCACACCCCTGGATGTGCACTTATTAGGGCCTACCTTGACGACGCTCAGCAGCACGTTCGAGGCAGGCCCAGGAGCTTATATCAGTGCAAAAAAACCTGGGTCTGTTGCCCAGACTATGCACAGGCACGGGAGCAAGATTACAGCACCAGACCAAGAAAAAGTACAAGAGATCAAGATCTTCAAAGGACCAGTGAGCAGATCAAGAGGGCCAAGACCAAGCTAGACGAGTAAGAAGCCACCAGGAGACAAGCCTCCCTTGCCGGGCAGGCGAGCCTGGCGAGGATGGGGTTACCCCCGGAAGAACCCCCCCCCCCCCCCAAGATGCCCCGACAGGGCCTGCCGGGACTCGCGGAGCCGGAACCACCTCACCACGACGCATGTCGTCAATCATTGTGGTGTCAAGCCGCAAAGTGACTAAGTGGCGGCCTTTTGCCACATGGCAGCCTCCTTCTACAGAAATACCTACAGACGACACTTGTCCTGCGACGTGTCGAGCGAGCAGGCGCGAAGCTGGCAAAACAGCCCGGCAAGGCTTGTCGGGCAAGCGATGATGTGACATTGAGCGGCGGATTTAATGCGCCATGTCAGCCTGCATGGTTAGGTATGATAGCACTATTTGCTATCTTATCCGTGCATAATGACTGATTTGCCATTGTGGTGACCCCTTAGCCTATAAAAGGAGGCCCATGGCAACCTTAGAAAGGGTTGGACCCTGGATTAGCAAATCCAGCCCCTCACATTTCGTATGCACGTAGCCGTTTCGTCCTGAGGCCACCCTGCCAAGCAAACGCGCTATGACCACCACCATTTTTTTCACCATCAGTCCACCAAAGCAGGAGTAGGGTTTTACGCCTCACGGCGGCCCGAACCTGGGTAAAATTGCTCATGTGATCTTTGTCGTGCTACCTCACGCTCTTCTACTCTTTGTGCAACGTGACACCCCCCCCCCCCCCCCCCCCCCCCCCCCCCGCCGAACCAGCAAGGGACCCTTGGTCCCATAGGTGGCCGTGGTTTCCCACGACAGCGCCCCACTCTGGCACCCCATCTCAGAGAAACCGGAACGCCCCGTATTCCAGCCCAGAGATCGAGGTGAAGTCTTCTGGAATACGGCACTTCTTAGCATAGAACAAAACAACTCTCTATTACAACACGAATACGAATACAAGGTCTCCGATATTACAATGAATAACACTGGCACGGCGACGCTACGCTAACCACGGTTGCTCTATGCAAGCAGCATAACAACTCGAGGCAGCGGAACGTCTACTTGCAGTGGAACAACGAACGACGATGATGGACTCCAATCCGCGGGGACTCTGGCTGGAACATTTATCCTAGCTCGCGAACACGGGAACCACACCAAACAAGCAAGCAACCAGGCACGACCTGCAAACTGGCATGACACGCCAGGTCAGTACATTGAATGTACTTGGAAGCTCACAATTAACCAAAAGCAGTCAAGACAAACAACAACATGGCATTAGTAGGTTAAAGCAATCATGAACATGATACATGGCATACACAAACAGAACATGATACGGCTAAAATAACATTAGCATGGTGTGAGCATACGAACATGATGATACTACATGCAACAGGTTAACATTATCATGCACCAACTTACTCTTGCTCTGCGGTTACCTCATAACCATCGCATGCATCAACTTACCAACATCAGTATCCATGATACCTCCGTGATCATATTGCGATCACATAAAGATCAACCAACTTTGGTGTCCACGATACCGCCATGATCCTCTCTCGATCACAACCAATCTCTTTCTCATCATCGAACCGGGGTTATTATTAATCTGGTTTATGTCCGCCTACCTGATCAGGTAGCGCACACCCAAAACCTTCCCTCGTTGGAGGCACCGGTGAGAGGCATGACAATAGACGCATTAGGGCTTTCCCATAAAAGGCAAATGTGGTTGCACTGCTAAGCTCGATTTGGTGGCACCATGACTTAGCCAACACTTGTTCAAGTTCATTATTATCTGGTTAAACTTTAATGCAATGAGCTGAGCCATATTAAAATAACATGATGCAACTACAATGCATGAGCATGATATCAACATAAGCATGGAGGTGCAACATAATCATCGAGTATAACCACAATGAAGCATTTAACCAAATGAGCATGGCATACTAACGAGCATAAACATAACATTACATATGAGCATAGCATGAATACTAGCATCATAAATAAATACCATGCAAGAACATAACAAGAATGCTACCAAGTAAGCATGTAACCAACAGGATGCAAAGGAAAATGCATAGCAACGGAGCTGGATAACAGACGGTAAACATGCATCAGACTGAACATCACTACTATCAGCATGTACTACTACTACCAAGCATAACATGAGAAAATAATACTAGCAAGTAGTACAAGATAACGAGATGCATCGGAACATAGCATGAAGGTGAACATGAATCCTCGAGCATAACCGAAACAACGGCAGTAGTAGCAAACAAGCACACAGATAGCGGGCAAACTTTTATTAAATATTCAAGTAGAAACCATGGCTGTTGCATGGCTATCATGCAAGTGGCTGTTATGGCTTGCCTGGGGATGACGGAGACTCCGGGAAGAAGTGCGGTGAAGCCGCGGAACGAAATGTCAGGCGGTTCTCTCTCAGAGGGGGTTGATTAGAAGCAAGGGCAAAATGGTCATTTTCACTATGGGACCACCTAGTGAAAATGTTACCAATATAAAGATATCGACAAGACGAAGAAGTGAGTGTGGTTTCACCTCTATCAGAGTTACGGTCGTGGAGATACGGAGGGTGGAAGATCAGGGACCTATCGGTGAAAAAAATTCAGCAAAGAGGCCCCTGGAGGAAAAACTGAAAGCGCCTTCGGGCCGAATACGTTTTCTGAAAAGGAAAGTGTATTTTCAGCGGCAGAACAAAAGAAGCACGTTTCCTCAAACGAAAAACGTATTTAGCGGAATACGCCTTCAAAACAGGAAAGCGCATAAGAGAAAACGTGCCTCCACTTATCCACGTCAGCGGCCGGTTGTGCCACTGACGAGAGGGTCCCACGCGCAGGCGGAGGGGGCCAGCGTTCGTCGTCTTGTTCCTCGCTCCTGTCCCGCACGGGATAGAGGAGAGGAACAGAAGAGAGGGGTGCCGGGGGGCGGACAGCTCGGGCCGTCTCCGGCCGAGCGGCGACCACCAGCGGGTGCAGGAGGCCGAGGCGCATCCGTTCGGAGGTGAAAGCAGCACCGGGGAGGAATGGATGCGCAGTGATGGGAGGAGGCAGGGAGGAGGCAGAGAGCTACGGGCAGTGGTGGCTCTCGGTGATGCGGGCAACTTTGACGAGGGGAGAGGGGGTGAGGCGACTCGCGGAGGAGAGGGGAATGCGGTGGAGGTGGTGGAACAGCGAGGGGAGGCTCGGGGTGGCCGGGGAGGAACAAACTCCGGTGATGGCCGAGGCAGCCCGGGAAGAAAACGGCGAGGAGAGGCAACTCTGGTGGTCGGGACAGGCGAGGGAGGGAGTGGTGAGCTGCATAACACTTCGGAGGTGCTTAAATAGGCGCGGAGGAAGCCTCTAGACCATCACAGGCGAGCTCGAGCAGTGCTCTAATGGAGGATAGGGGCTGGACGCGGCACGGGCATGGCTTTTGTTGCGCATTCATGGCAAACCAGGAGAGGGCCCAGGAACGGGATGATGCATTCAAACACGGGGGAGCTCCTAGACAAGGTTGGACATCGAGATGACGAGGGAGTGGACGAGAACAGTGGCTGGAAGGAGCCAGAGCTTGCCATTAGCATGACGCGAGCGTGATCACCACGTGCACAGGTGCAAGAGGTGCGTTCTAGCCGGGCCGACCATGTCTGGCCTGTAGTCCCTCCAAGCTAGGTTACAAATGAGGTGATGAATTGATCAGGGGCACTATGGTTAGGTGGTAATGATCCTCTGAAGTTTGATGTACCAAACTTGATCAAGTCACAGTGATCCATAGGGGGATGCTAAGGGCAAATCATGATGTCTGGGGTGTTTATGCTAGGAAGGACTGTGATCCTGTGAAGTTTGGAGGGATTTGGACCAAGATTGAACATGGTTGCTTCACAAGTGCATAATCTGGTCCAGAATATAGATTTGGATGACGCACTCACATGAAGATGCAAGGTGACCTTAAATTGGGCATGGCCCAATTATTTGAAGATATGAAGATGCTCAAAAAAATTCATGCCATTTGGATTAGCCAAACTAACACTTGCTTCATATAGCATCTCTCTAGACAGAATTTTTGAAACATTGCATAGGGCAAATGGATTAATGAAATGGGCCAAAACTTGGTGGATATAGTTGATATGGGTAGGATAATGTCCTGGTAAATTTTCAGCTTAAATGAAGCAATATAAAATATGGTTACTTCACAAGCTGAAAATCTGACCAAAAACCAAGATTTGGAGCTGGGCTCACATAGATGAGTTCCATGAGCTCAAATTTGGTGGAGAGCCATGATTTGTTCATATGAAGGACCTTGCAAAATTTCAACTCATTTGGATATGCCTAGCTTGTACTTCCTTCACACAGGCTTCCCTTAGACAGGAACTTTGACACATTGCTCAGGAATATTTACTAGGCAAATTGAGTTGAATTTTGGCATGGGCCAATTATATGGACAGGAAAAGATGTCCAAAAAGTTTGGGGTCAATCAAGAAAAGATAAATGACACTTCCTTCTCAAACAACCACTTAGGGCAAAATGAGAAAAGGAATATTTGTGAATTATCTTTGATGATGCCAAGGAAGGATTTTGACATATTTGTGGAAGATATGACCCAAACAATTTATGAGAATTATTTGGGAATTTTGGGAGTGACAAAAATATAGGTTGATTCACAACCTAGGGCAAAAAGGATTATTCTTTTAATGGAAAAAGGAATATTCCCAATAAAAAGAATATTGGATTAGGTCAAGGATAAAAATGACATGATCTTGGGATGACGATGAGGATGACAAGCCACTATAAAATCTAGGAAGACATGATCTTCCAAAATTTCAGAACCACATAGCCACAGAAAAGCAAATCAAATCAAGAAATCCAAGAAAATCATCAGAAAAAGAAAAGGGCAAAATCCAGGGAGTTACAAACCTTCCCCCCTTAAAGAAATCTCGCCCTCGGGATTTGGTTGCTTAGGGAACAAGTAAATATTCCGAATTGAAGAAACCGTTTCCAACTCTGATTTCTCCTATTTACTCTCATATAATGTTCCCACTGAATTTGATCTGACTGACTGCCTTGATCTGGGGTGGTTTGCTTCACCGTATCGGTTACCTCATATGTCCTGTTCATATTGACTCAAATTTTCTTTCATATCTGTTGGATTAGTTGGGGTCCGAAATATTATCTTTACTGACATATGTGTCCTTCTCGGTATTGATCCTTGCTGGAGATGTTATTCTCGTATCAAGTACCGAGAATATTCCACGGAGTGGGGAACACATCTTCCCGTGGAACAAAGAATCTCTTCTATCCAGGCACCGGGTTCCTCAAATATATATATGCACGACTTCTGGGTTCAAAACGGAGATGTGAATGATAACCCACAAGTATAGGGGATCGCAACAATTTTTGAGGGTAGAGTATTCAACCCAAATTTATAGATTCGACACAAGGGGGCCAAAGAATATTTGAAGGTATTAGCAGCTGAGTTGTCAATTCAACCACACCTGGAGATTAATTATCTACAGCAACGTGATCCGTAGCAAAGTAATATGACAGTTTTGATAATAGTAACATCAGCAATAGTAACGGTAACAGTGATAGAAGTAATTTTGTAGCAAGTGCAACAGTAACGATAGCAGTAGTAACTTAGCAAGAACAATATAGGATAAATTCGTAGGCATTGGATCGGTGACTTGTTGGATGATATTCATCATGAGACAGTTATAACCTAGGGTGCTATGGCACTAGCTCCAGTTCATCAATATAATGTAGGCATGTATTCCGTAAATAGTCATACGTGCTTATGGAAAGAACTTGCATGACATCTTTTGTCCTACCCTCCCGTGGCAGCGGGGTCCTATTGGAAACTAAGGGATATTAAGGCCTCCTTTTAATACGGAACCGGAACAAAGCATTAACACACGGTGAATACATGAACTCCTCAAACTACGGTCATCATCGGAGTGGTCCTGGCTATTGTCACTCTGGGGTTGCCGGATCATAACACGTAGTAGGTGACTATAACTTGCAAGATCGGATCTAGAACATGGATATAATGGTGATAACATAAACGGTTCAGATCTGAAATCATGACACCTTGGCCCAAAGTGACAAGCATTAAGCATGGCAAAGTCATAGCAACATCAATCTTAGAACATAATGGATACTTGGATCAAGCCCTAACAAAACTAACTCGATTACATGATGAATCTCATCCAACTCCTCACCGACCAGCGAACCTATGAAGGAATTACTCACTCCCGGTGGGAAGCATCATGGAATTGGTGATGGAGAAGGGTTGGTGATGACGAAGAATGAAGATCCCCCTCTCCGGAGCCCCAAACGGACTCCAGATCTGGCCTCCCGATGAAGAATAGGAGGTGACGGCGGCTCCGTCTCGTGGATCACGATAATTCTTTCTCTCTCTTTTTTCTGGAAAAAATAGGATTTTATAGCGTCAGTTTTAGGGCCTGCGGGGCCACCAGGTGGGGACAACCCACCTGGGCGCGCCAGGAGAGGGGGCGCGCCCTGGTGGGTTGGGCCCACCCAGGTGCCCCTCTCCAGTAGGTCTTGGCTCCAGAAATTCTTGTTTATTGTATAAAAATTCCTCACTAAGTTTCGTTCCATTCCGAGAACTTTTATTTCTGCAGAAAAACAACACCATGGTAGTTCTGCTGAAAACAGCGTCGGTCTGGGGTTAGTTTCACTAAAATCATGCAAATTAGAGTCCAAAACAAGACGAAAAGCATTAGGAAAAGTAGAAATGTTGGAGACGTATCAACTCCCCCAATCTTAAACCTTCTCTTGTCCTCAAGAAATTCGGTTGATAAAATAAAAGTGAAAAAGGAAAACTTTTACTAACTCTTTTGCTCTTCTTTGCATAAATAAGCTTAAACAGCACCCAGGTTTTCAGCCAACATTATAACTAACCATGCCGATAATAACTCTTAAAGATTATATTAACTCATATCAATGACATAATCAGCGAGCGAGCAATAATAAGGTATCTCAAACGGCAACACGTTGTCAAAACAACCATGATATAATATGACAATAGTGGTATCTAGCTAGCCCTTTCTGAGACTGCAAAACATAAATGTAGAGCACCTCCAAAGTTTAAGCAACGACTAAACATTGTAATTCATGGTAGAAAATATCCAGTCATGATGCACCCAACATTAGCTACACATAATGCATAAGTCATGACAGCAGTGCTCTCAGGTTCTAGCGCTTGTTTTAGAAAGTAAATAGATAGTCCCTTCGCAGAGGGAAGCAATGATTTGCAGAGGTGCCAGAGCTCAAGTTTTTAATACAGAGGTAAATGATATTTTGAGACAAGCACCCTTTTCATTTACTTCATGACCATTAGTTATCAATATCTTCCATGTTAAGCACGCTAGTGGCGGTTCCCAAGCAATAAAAGTAAAGGTTTTGACTCCATTGGGAGTTTTTGTTTGATTATTTGTAAGCTTTTTCTGTTCGCAGTTTGGGACTAGGCATCCCTATTACCGCCCTTTTCTCGTGCGATGGAGAGTGAATAAACACTCGACCTGAGAATGACCCACTTAGCATGGAAGATACCGACCACCTCCTGTCGTTCCATGAATGATCCAGGCACACAAAAAGTATATTTTTTAGAAGTTTTTAGAGGTGGCACATGCAATTTACTTAGGACGGTAGGGTAATATGCATATAGGTAGGTATGGTGGACTCATCTGGAATAACTTTGGGTTCAAGGTTTTTGATGCACAAGTAGAATTCACACTTAGTACAGGCGGAGGCTAACAATTAGATTGAGAAGCGGCCAGCTAGATAGCAACAACGGTCATGAACATGCATTATGCATAAGTAACATTGGACTCTAGCATGAGTAGGATATGAACACCATGAACATAAATATCATAGAGGCTATGTTGGTTTTGATTCAACTACATGCATGAACATGTGCCAAGTCAAGCCACTCAAACATTTAGAGGAGGATACCATATCATCATACTACATCACAATCATTTTTAACGCAATGTTGATATCCAAGATAAATCATTATCCACTCCCAGCTACTTATGCATGGCATGAGAAACTATAATCTCTAATTGTCATTGCAAACATGTTTAATCATACTGGGATGAATCATGGATACTAGGTTAAACATATTTACACAAACAGAACAAGTCGAATTCATACCAGTTTCTCTCTGCCACGGCCAGTTCATCGAATATCATCATTATTGCCTTTCACTTGCACGACTGAACGATGAGAAAATGATAATAGTGCAAGAGTGCAGTGGACTAAGCTGGAATCTGCAAACATTTTATTCAACAGGGGAAGACAAGCAGTTATTCATGTGAGAGCCACTCAACATTTTCATCGCGGTCTTCTCCTTGATACAACTCGAATAAAAAGAAAATAAATTCAGAGAAACGCACTGAAATATTTTTAGAGTTTTTAGTTTTCTTGAACAAGCGAATAAAAGGGAAAATCAAAAACGAGAAAAACTATTTACACGGGAAAGCTTCCAATAAGCCAAAGAAGAACAAGGAAATCTTTTGGGGTTTTCTATTTAATATTACAACTAAGCATGCATAGAAAGTAAGCTAACTACAACTAATTTTTTGGTTTTTCTAAGGTTTTTCAAACACACAAGAAGAAAGCAAGAAAGGTAAAATTAAGCATGGATGATACAATGAAAAAGTGTGAACACCGACAACTGGAATAAGTGGACATGAATGTAATGTCGGTGAGAAACATGTACTCCCCCAAGCTTAGGCTTTTGGCCTAACTTGGTAATCAATCAGAAGCTTGGATAGTAGTTGGGGTACTAAGGAGCAGGCATCCACTGATCCCACTGCTGAGGCTCTTCCTCCTCCTCTACAGCAGCCTGACCATTCTGGTAGGAGATGATGTCTGCCAGCATAATCCTATATCTGCCCCTGCCAACAGGATCAAACAAAGCAGGAGCAGGCAATGGAATAATATCACGAGTGATGATGCTGAAAACCAAGTTATATGGAACAGGGATGTTAGGAGATTCGATATCAGTAAAATGGTGGTGATACATGGTCGCACGGTCTAGGTAAACCTTGGTCAGAGGGTAATCATGAAGGCGTATCTCAACCTCGAAGTGAGCCGCCAAACGAGTAGCGAAAATCCCACCATGTATTTTACCCTTGGACCAATTAATGTGGAGGGGACGTGCCACAATAGCTCCCAAGCTATAAGTGTTGCCTCCCTCTAGTGCACGACGTAAAACAACAAAGTATGGTGCACTGAGCGCACCCACTTTTTCCCTAGAAAGCAAACACTTAGAGATAAATAAAATAAAATAATGCACGGCAGGAAAGTGTATGCTAGAGGCAGTGACGGCCGACACCCCTCTCTCATCTCCCACTGTCAAAGTATGATAAAAGGCCTCAAACTCTGCTGGACTAGGCTCAGCTAAACTCCCATCAGAAGGGATCATGCATATGTTACAAAATTCAGTAAGCGGTATCTGATGGGTTTCAGCATATAAATCAAACCATACTTCAGGAGGATTATTCCTAGGAAGGAAAGTAAAACTTTGAACAAAGGAGTTTGTGAGGAGATGATACTGTTCGCATTTAGCTGCGATGAAGTCGGTGAGGCCGGCATTAGCAACATATTGTGTGAACTCCTGAAGGATTCCAGCCTCTTCCATGAACGGGGTGTGCGGCCATTCACACGGTCGTACTTCCGCCAACCTCCGAGGATGGAGATCACTATCAGATGACTCCGCAATAACACCCTTAGAGTTCTTCTTGGAACCAAACTTCCTAAAGATATTCATGGTTTTCCTATGAACAAAAATTCTGAAATTTATTAGTCCACAAAATTTCTCAAGAAAACTTCACAAAAATGATACCAACTACTCATAGGGATACATAGAGGCCATAGCAAGCATTAAAACTACTTAGAACTCTAAGAATTTAACATGCAATCTCATCTACAGCAGCACCAAGAGTAGATAATTATTCAAAATATAAACCACTAAAACAAAAACTAATTGGACAAACGGTGGAGTCACATACCAAGCAACAATACCCCGAAACAGTTTCAGAAATGGAGTTTCGAGCAAAGAGATCGAAATCCACGGGCTTGAGAGCAAGAACACGAGAGAGAGAGAGAGAGAGAGGGAGAGAGAGAGCTATGGGGAATTTTTTATGGAGGTAGGTGATGATGTGGTGTAAAGAGATAAGTGAGGGGGCCCATGTGGGGACCACAACCTACCAGGGCGCGCCTAGGTGGGTTTTGCCCACCTCGTGCACCTCCCTCTGATATTATTTGCACCAGAAATTCAGAAATATTCAGAAAAAAATCGTATTAAATTTTCAGAGCATTCTGAGAACTTTTATTTTTGGGTCATCTTTTTATTGCACGGGGAAATCAGAAAACAGACAAAACATGGCATTTATTTTATTTAACTAATAAAAACAGAGAACAAAAAGTAGGGACAAAAGATAGTGCTAAATTCATCAACTTCATACCTCTCAAAAATGATTCATTAATAAGGTTGATCAAGTCTTATTTACAACCACTTTCAATTAGCATGAAACCGAAGAACTTTCGTAAATCACTAAGTTACCTCAATGGGGATATGAATGTCCCCAACAATAAGCATTTCATATTTCTTTTTGACAGTAGGTAGAGGTATTTGAAAACTTCCAATAGTGACTATTGGAAATTTTTCAATAACATTAATACCATTCACTTGGATTTGTTTCTTCAGAAAGTGCACCGTATGCTCTTACCATTGATATGAAAAGTGATCTTGCTTTTATTGCAATCAATAACAGTCCCTGCAGTATTCAAGAAGGGTCTACCAAGGATAATCGACATGTTGTCATCCTCGGGCATCTCAAGTATAACAAAGTCAGTCAAAATAGTAACATTAGCAACAACAACGGGCACATCCTCGCAGATACCGATAGGTATGGCAGTTGATTTGTCAGCCATTTGCAAAGATATTTCAGTAGGTGTGAGTTTATTCAAATCAAGTCTTTTATATAAATAGAAAGCCATAACACTAACATCAGCTCCTAAATCACACAAAGAAGTTTTCACATAATTCTTTTTGATGGAGCAAGGTATAGTTGGTATTCCCGGATCTCCAAGTTTTTTAGGTACTCCATCCTTAAAAGTATAATTAGCAAGCATAGTGGAGATTACAGCTTCTGGTATTTTGCTCTTATTAGTGATGATGTCTTTCATATACTTTGCATAAGGAGGCATTTTCAAGATATCAGTCAAGCGAGTACGCAAAAAGACTGGCCTCAACATTTCAGCAAAGCATTCAAATTCTTCATCATCTTTCTTTTTAGTTGACTTGGGTGGAAAAGGCATTGGTTTTTGAACCCACGGTTCTCTTTCTTTACCGTGTTTTCTAGCCACAAAGTCATTTTTATCATACCTTTTATTCTTAGGTTGTGGGTTATCAAGATCAACAGGTGGTTCTATCTCAACATCATTGTCTTGTTCTTTATTATTTGGTTGAGAGTCTTCATGAACATCAGCATTATCTTTTTAATTATCACTAGGGGAATGTTCATTACCAGACTGAGTTTCAGCATCAGAGATAGAAGTTTCATTATCATTGTCAGGAGGTTTTTCTATTTCAGGTTCACTAGGAGCATGGAAAGTCCTATCATTTTTGTTCTTCTTTTTCTGTCTAGAAGGACTAGGTGCACTAGTGTTATTCCTTTGTGAATCATGTTCTATTCTTTTTGGGTGTCCCTCAGGATAAAGTGGTTCCTGGGTCATTTTACCTCCTCTAGTTGCAACTCTAACAGCAAAGTCATGTATATTATTATTCATTTCATCAAGCAATTCTCTTTGAGATTTAGAAACTTGTTCTAACTAGGTTTGTACCATAGAAGCATGCTTTCCAACACCTCTAACATCATTTGAGATTCTAAATAACAAGTCACTCAATCGAGCAATCATATCAGAATTGTATTTCAATTGTTTCATAATATTTGCATTGAAGTGATCTTTTTTTCTAATGTAGTTTTCAAACTCATAAAGGCATTGGCTAGGATGCATATTGTGAGGATTGTCATTATCATTGAACTTCATTAGAGAATTTACCTCTAATACCTTAGGCAGTGGTGGTGTATTAATCCCATGTATTTCTTCAATAGGAGGTAAATTTTTAACATCCTCAGCTTTAATTCCCTTTTCCTTCATAGATTTATTTTCCTCTTGCATATCTTCAGGACTGAGGTATAATATACCCCTCTTCTTCGGAGTGGGTTTAACCGATTGTTCAGGAAGAGTCCAATCATCATAATTTTTCAATATATTATTCAATAATTCTTTAGCTTGCCCAATAGTTCGTTCCCTGAAAACACAACAAGCACAACTATCTAGGAAATCCCTAGAAGCATCGATTAGTCCATTATAGAAGATATCAAGTATTTCATTTTTTATTAAGAGGATGATCAGGCAAAGCATTAAGTAATTGGAAAAGCCTCCCCCAAGCTTGTGGGAGACTCTCTTCTTTAATTTGAACAAAGTTAAATATTTCCTGTAAAGCATCTTGTTTCTTATGAGCAGGGAAATATTTTTCAGAGAAGTAATAAATCATATCCTGAGGACTACGCACACAACTAGGAGCAAGAGTATTGTACCAAGCTTTAGCATCACCCTTTAATGAGAACGGAAATAATTTGAGAATAAAGTAATAGTGAGTTTTCTCATCATGAGTAAAAAGGGTGGCTATGTCATTCAACTTAGTAAGATGTGCCACAACAGTTTCAGTTTCATAACCATGGAAAGGATCAGATTCCACCAAAGTAATTAACTCTGGGACGACGGAGAATTCATAATCCTCATCATCAATAAAGATAAGTGAAGTAGCAAACTTAGGATCATATTTCATTCTAGCATTCAAGGATTTTTCTTTATACTTGCATAATAATTTCTCTAGATCATCTCTATCCCTACAAGCAAGAATATCTCTAGTTGTCTCCTCATTCATAACATAACCTTCCGGTACCTTAGGCAATTCATATCTAGGAAGGCTTGTTCTAGCAGGTGTTTCAGGAGTTCCAGTTTCAAGCTCATCATCAGATTCAACAACATCATGTTGTATTACTCTAGCAACTTGCTCATCAAGAAATTCACCAAGTGGCACATCATCATTATCATGCAAGGTACTAGCATCATCATAATTATCATTCATAGCAGAAGTAGCATCATCAATAACTTGCAACATATCAGGATTGATGGCATGTGGTGGTGTTGCAAGTTTACTTATAACAGAAGGTGAATCTAAAGCAGAACTGGATGGCAGTTCCTTACCTCCCCTCGTCTTAGAGGGAAAAATCTTAGTCTTAGCATCCTTCAGATTCTTCATAGTGATAATATGATAATATCCCAAGTGACTCAACAAATATAGCTATGCTCCCCGGCAACAGCGCCAGAAAAAGGTCTTGATAACCCACAAGTATAGGGGATCGCAACAATTTTCGAGGGTAGAGTATTCAACCCAAATTTATAGATTCGACACAAGGGGGCCAAAGAATATTTGAAGGTATTAGCAGCTGAGTTGTCAATTCAACCACACCTGGAGATTAATTATCTACAGCAACGTGATCCGTAGCAAAGTAATATGACAGTTTTGATAATAGTAACATCAGCAATAGTAACGGTAACAGTGATAGAAGTAATTTTGTAGCAAGTGCAACAGTAACGATAGCAGTAGTAACTTAGCAAGAACAATATAGGATAAATTCGTAGGCATTGGATCGGTGACTTGTTGGATGATATTCATCATGAGACAGTTATAACCTAGGGTGCTACGGCACTAGCTCCAGTTCATCAATATAATGTAGGCATGTATTCCGTAAATAGTCATACGTGCTTATGGAAAGAACTTGCATGACATCTTTTGTCCTACCCTCCCGTGGCAGCGGGGTCCTATTGGAAACTAAGGGATATTAAGGCCTCCTTTTAATACGGAACCGGAACAAAGCATTAACACACGGTGAATACATGAACTCCTCAAACTACGGTCATCATCGGAGTGGTCCTGGCTATTGTCACTCTGGGGTTGCCGGATCATAACACGTAGTAGGTGACTATAACTTGCAAGATCGGATCTAGAACATGGATATAATGGTGATAACATAAATGGTTCAGATCTGAAATCATGGCATCCGGGCCCAAAGTGACAAGCATTAAGCATGGCAAAGTCATAGAAACATCAATCTTAGACCATAATGGATACTAGGGATCAAGCCCTAACAAAACTAACTCGATTACATGATGAATCTCATCCAACTCTTCACCAACCAGCGAGCCTATGAAGGAATTACTCACTCCCGGTGGGGAGCATCATGGTATTGGCAATTGAGAAGGGTTGGTGATGATGAAGAACGAAGATCCCCCTCTCTAGAGCCCCAAACAGACTCCAGATCTGGCCTCTCGATGAAGAATAGGAGGTGACGATGGCTCCATCTCGTGGATCACGATAATTCTTTCTCTCTCATTTTTTTGGAAAATTAGGATTTTATAGCGTCAATTTCAGGGGGGCGCCCTGGTGGGTTGTGCCCACCGAGGTGCCCCTCTCCGGTAGGTCTTGGCTCCATAAATTCTTGTTTATCGTATAAAAATTCCTCGCAAAGTTTCGTTCCATTCCGAGAACTTTTATTTCTGCACAAAAACAACACCATGGTAGTTTTGCTAAAAACGGCGTCAGTCCGGGTTTAGTTTCATTCAAATCATGCAAACTAGAGTCCAGAACAAGAGGAAAAGCGTTAGGAAAAGTAGATATGTTGGAGACGTATCAGTGAATCTGTAGCGACCAGACCTCAAACAGCCTGATCTCTGTGCTCCGGTGTCATCCCTGGATCAGTAATGCTAACACCACACAGTACTCGAATGATTTATAGCAGAGTAGCAATCACACACTTATTACATCGAGTGTCTCAAAAGAGAACTTATTACAATAAATATGGCTTAAGGCCATCTAATAACGATAACAGCGGAAGGCTTGGAAGATAAGTGAGTCCATCAACTCCAACGGCATCACTGAGTATAGAACCACAACCTAAAAACTCCTTAATCGTCATCTGAAAAGTCTGCAACATCAACGTTGCAGCCCGAAAATGGGTCAGCACATGGAATATGCTGGCAAGGTAACACATAGAGAGTAATGGTATGCAACAGCTATACTATATGCATATTTGGCTGGTGGAAAGCTCTATGGTTACAGTTTTTTTGCGTAAAGCCAATTTTTCCCTACTTCAAAGGAATAAATTTAATTACTATCATGGTGGTTGTTAAACATTGAGAATGGTTGACAGCATTCTCAATCCCAATTAAGCATCATTATTTAACAAACCCCACAAAGTTAACTTTAGAGTAACATGTTGAGATTCACATGATAATCCAGGTACTAGATACTCAAGATGTCCATAACCGGGGACACGGCTAACCATGATTAGTTTATTACACTCTGCAGAGGTTTGCGCACTTTTCCCCACAAGACTCGATCGCCTCCGTTGGATTTCTTGCACTACATGGTGTCTGAGAAACGGATGACCGAGACATAGTCTTTCAGAAGCGCTAGCACCTTACGATCGGGTAGACCGTACCACCTACATCCCCTACATTTGCTAGTCTACCCTGTAAGAGTTCGCACGACTTAATCAACTATGCCAGAGCCCATAATGGCTTGTGGCTGCACACGGAAGTTTCTAGTATGAATAACCTTACGATCGGGTAGATCGTACCACCTACATCCCCTACATCTGCTAGTCTACCCTGTAAGAGTTCGCACGACTTAATCAACTATGCCAGAGCCCATAATGGCTTGTGGCTGCACACGGAAGTTTCTAGTATGAATAACCTTACGATCGGGTAGATCGTACCACCTACATCCCCTACATCTGCTAGTCTACCCTGTAAGAGTTCGCACGACTTAATCAACTATGCCAGAGCCCATAATGGCTTGTGGCTGCACACGGAAGTTTCTAGTATGAATAATCTCATGATCCCTTTGAGCCTGGGTGGCGGTCCAAAAGAAAAACAGGCAAGTCCTGGAATACCCAGGTGCCCCAATCCACCCAGATGTGTGTTTAGGTTGCCACCTTAGATAAACCATTAATTAACAATCTCACATCTGTCATGGATATCACTCACCCAATCCACGTCTACTAGCATAGCATGGCATAATAAGCAAACGTAGAAATAACTCCCAAAGGTTTGATAATAAACAGGTAATAGGTACTACCTCATCTACTTCCCATCCCACAATTTAATTAGATCCTAATCATGCAATGTGTGAGGATTTATCTAATGCAATAAAACTGGGTTGTAGAAAAAAGTATGATTAAAGTGTTACTTGCCTTGCTGATGATCCGTGAAACCTAGAGATTCAAAGTAACAGGCGGCGCACTCCGGGTATTCTATCGCAGACAAACAACAAGCATACAATAAGTACTCATCTAATGCACAGGTAAAACTCAAATAGAAGATCTAACCAGAAAGTTCAACTTAAGAACCCTGGTTTGCAAAAAGAATCAAATCGAACGAAGCAAAAGAAATCAAACGGCGAAAGAAAACAACTTCGTTCTAGTAATCTGGATCTAAGTCAAATTTTACAGTAGCAAAAACTTGTTTAAGTTGATTATTCGGAAAGAGGGTTTTGAGACGAAACTCCAGGCGCTTGAATCGCCTGATTCCGATAAACGAGCGAAAAGTTATACTAAAACGAAAATCGGATCAGAAATTGCGATCAGAAAATAACCGCGGAAAAATCCGACGAAAAAGAAAACGAGAACAGAAAAAAAAAATTAAAAAAACGGCACGGATTTCGAGGGGCGGCGAACATCGGGCGACGCGCGGCTCCGGCGGATCGGCGGCGGGGCGGCGGCTGGCGGCGGCTGCTAGGGTTTGGGGGCTGGGGCAGTTGGGCTCTCGGGCCCCGGGGCAGCGCCTTATAAAGGCCTCGGCCAGGCGGAGTCCTGCCCGAGTACGGCCCAAAGTCGGTTCCGTTTTTTTTTTAAATTACGCTCGGAAGAAAAATAAAAAGAAATACTAAACGGACTCCAAAAATCACGAAACAAATTTTCCCGGGTTTCTAAAATCAAGCCCGATAAAGTGAACATTTATTTGGGCCCTAACTGCAATTTTGAAAAACGCGCATTTTTCCTAAATTCAAATAAAAAACCAAAAAACTCCGAAATAAATCTTATTTGATTTTTTTATTAAATCCTCAATATTTCTATATTTTGGGAAAGTCATTTTATTCCCTCTCTCATATTTTTGTAATAGAAATAATTGATGATAAAATAAATAAAATCAAATGATCCTGTTTACAAAATTTGAGAAAACTCAAATATGTAAATAACGAAATCCCCAACTCTCTCCGTGGGTCCTTGAGTTGCTTAGGATTTTCTAGGATCAAAACCAAAAGCAAAATAAAATATGATATGCATGATGATCTAATGTATAACATTCCAAATTGAAAATTTGGGATGTTACAAACCTACCCCCCTTAAGATGAATCTCGCCCTCGAGATTCGGGTTGGCTAGAAAATAGGTGAGGGTGGTCCTTGAGCAAATCTTCCTCTCGTTCCCAGGTGGCTTCATCCTCCGTGTGGTGGCTCCACTGAACTTTGCAAAACTTGATAACCTTGCTGCGAGTGACTCGACTGGCAAACTCGAGAATCTTGACTGGTTTCTCCTCATAGGTCAAATCGTTATCCAACTGAATTGCTTCTAATGGCACTGTGTCTCTCAAAGGTATGTCAGCCATCTCTGCGTGACACTTCTTCAACTAAGAAACGTGGAACACATCGTGAACTCCTGTCAATCCTTCTGGCAATTCCAACTTGTAGGCCACTTCTCCCATACGCTCCAAAACTCGATATGGCCCTACAAATCGTGGCGCTAACTTCCCCTTAACTCCAAAGCACTTAATCCCTCGAAGTGGGGATACTCGAAGATAAGCTCTATCTCCGACTTCGTAAACTGTCTCCTTGCGTTTAGAATCTGCGTAGCTCTTCTGCCTGGACTGGGCTACCTTGAGCCTATCGCGAATCAACTTCACCTTCTGTTCAGGCTCTTTAATCAGATCTGGTCCAAACAACTGGCGGTCTCCAACTTCGTCCCACGACAATGGTGTCCTGCACCTCCTTCCGTACAGAGCTTCGAAAGGGGCCATCTTCAAACTGGTCTGATAGCTATTATTGTAAGAGAACTCTGCATATGGCAAATTATCGTCCCAACTAGATCCATAATCTAGCGCACAAGCTCTCAGCATATCCTCCAAAATCTGATTGACTCTCTCGGTCTGTCCATCTGTCTGTGGATGAAAAGTTGTACTAAATTCTAGCCTAGTACCCAAAGTCTCATGCAACTGCTTCCAGAACTTTGAGGTAAACTGGGTTCCTCTATCTGATACGATGCTCCTCGGAACTCCATGCAAACATACGATCCTGGTCATGTATATCTTCGCCAACTTAGCACTGGTGTAAGTGGTCTTTACTGGGATGAAATGAGCTACCTTCGTCAATCGATCAACTACAACCCAAATCGAGTCATAGCCTGAACAAGTCCTTGGTAATCCCGTGATAAAATCCATGCCTAGCTTATCCCACTTCCATTCGGGTATCGGCAATGGTTGCAACAATCCTGCTGGCTTCTGATGCTCTGCCTTTACTCTCTGACATACGTCACAGACTGCTACATACTCTGCAATATCCTTCTTCATTCCGGTCCACCAGAAAATATCCTTCAAATCCAAATACATCTTGGTATTTCCTGGGTGAATCGAATACGGTGAATCATGTGCCTCTTGCAGAATCAACTTTCTGATCTCCGGTTCATTGGGTACATAAACACGGTCTTCAAACCATAGGGTGTCGTGCTCATCCTCACGAAATCCTTTAGCTTTTCCTTCTTTCATTTTCTCCTTTATGGAAGCAATCTCCCTGTCAGTCTTCTGAGCTTCCCTGATTCTGTCCATCAAAGTTGACTGAATTTCCAACGTTGCTACATAGCCTCTCGGAACTATTTCCAAACATAGTTCACGAAGATTTTCTGCTAACTCCTTGGGTATTTCTCCCGTCATTAACGTATTGACATGGCTCTTGCGGCTTAATGCATCAGCTACTACATTAGCCTTCCCGGGATGATAATGCAATCTCATATCATAATCCTTGATGAGCTCCAACCATCTCCTTTGTCTGAGGTTCAACTCCTTTTGCGTGAAAATGTACTTCAAACTCTTATGATCCGTGTACACCTCACAATGGTTTCCAATGAGGAAATGTCTCCATGTCTTCAATGCATGCACTACGGCTGCTAACTCCAAATCATGCGTGGCATAATTCAACTCATGGGGCTTCAGTTGTCTTGAGGCATATGAAACAACTCTCCCTTCCTGCATAAGCACTGCTCCAAGTCCTCGACGTGAAGCGTCGCAATACACCTCATAATCCTTGGTTTGATCTGGCAAAATCAACACTGGTGAGGTAACCAAACGGTTCTTCAATTCCTGAAAACTTGCCTCACACTCCTCAGTCCATTTGAACTTAGTATCCTTCTTCAACAACTCCGTCATAGGCTTCGCAATCTTTGAGAAATTCTCAATAAACCTCCGGTAGTATCCTGCGAGTCCAAGAAAACTCTGGATCTCTCCAACTGTTGTTGGGGCTTCCCACTTGGTCACGGTTTCAACTTTAGCGGGATCTACTGCTATACCTTCTCCGGATATAACGTGTCCGAGGAATCCTACTTCCTTCAACCAAAACTCACATTTGCTGAACTTGGCATATAATTGGTGTTCTCTGAGCTTTCCAAGTACCAAATGCAAATGCTCCTTATGCTCCTCTTCATTCTTCGAATATACCAAGATATCATCAATGAACACTATGACGAACTTATCCAAAAACTCCATAAACACTTTGTTCATCATGTTCATAAAATAGGCAGGCGCGTTAGTCAGACCAAATGACATAACTGTATACTCATACTGCCCATACCTGGTGGTAAAAGCTGTCTTCAGAATATCCTGTTCTCGAATCTTCAACTGTTGGTATCCTGATCGCAAATCGATCTTGGAAAATACTTTAGCTCCTTGCAATCGATCAAACAGATCATTGATCATTGGTAGCGGGTACTTGTTTTTGATTGTTACTTCGTTCAATCCTCGATAATCAACAACCATCCTTAACGATCCATCCTTCTTCTCCACTAGAAGTACGGGCGATCCCCAAGGCGAAGAACTTGGGTGTATGTAACCTTTATCCAGTAACTCCTTAATCTGCTTCTTAATCTCCACCAAATCTTTTGCTGGCATCCTATATGGTCTCTTCGATATTGGCCCAGTGCCTGGCAAAAGCTCAATCAAAAACTCAATGTCTCTATCCGGTGGCATGCCTGGCAACTCTTCGGGAAATACATCAGGAAAATCCTTTACCACTGGTACTTCCTCCTGCACAACTCCTGATAAGGAATTTACTCGTGTCCTGTTTGGCGCATGTCGGGATACATACTTGATCCTTCTCCCTTCTGGTGTGGTAAGCAAAATTGACTTACTAGCACACTCAATATTCCCTTCATACTTTGATAACCAATCCATTCCTAATATCACATCCAATCCTTGAGATTCCAATACTACTAGGTCTGAGGGAAAAACATAGTTACCAATCCTTAATGGTAACCGATCACACCATAGACTAGCCACATACTCTGCTCCTGACGAGGTTACTAACATGGGTGACCTAAGGGCTTGGGTTGGTAGGTTATACTTATCCACAAATCCCCTTGAGATGTATGAATGCGATGCACCAGTATCAAAAAGAACGAGTGCAGTAAATGACTTAACCAAAAACTTAACTATTACTGCATCGGGCTGAGTTTCAACCTCCTCCACATTAACGTGGTTCACCTGTCCCCTGTTGAAAGGGTTCGGCTTCTTTCCAGAGCTTCCATTGCCGTTTTGGCCTTCAGGACATTCATTGGCATAATGTCCGGTCTTGGAACACTTGAAACAGGTGACTTGACTCAGATCTCTCTTGGCTGGGGTTGATGGGGTGCTGCGGTTCTGGCCATTGCTTCCTCCATTCCCATTACCATTCTTGGTGCCATTGTGATTGTGCGAGCTACCTACTCCATGGGTATGCTGAAAATGTCCTCCCGGTCTAGGGGTAAAACGTGGCTTCTGCTGAGCTCCTGAATTATACTTTCCTTGTCCATACTTCCTCTTGCGGTTCTCAATTTGCTGTTGCTTCCCTTCAATCATAAGAGCACGATCTACCAACTCCTGGTAGTTGTTGAAGGTGGCTACCATCAACTGCATACTCAACTCATCATTCAGTCCTTCCAGGAATTTCTCCTGCTTAGCTGCATCCGTAGCAACGTCATCTGGGGCATAACGTGCTAGCTTACTAAACTCCTCCACATACTGGCCAACTGTCCGTCCTCCTTGGCGCAAGTTACGAAACTCACGCTTCTTCATGGCCATTGCTCCTGCTGAAACATGGGCAGTACAGAAAGCCTGCTGAAACTGGTCCCATGTGACAATGTCGACTGGGAAGGTGGCTGTGAAATTCTCCCACCAGGATGCTGCGGGTCCTTCTAACTGATGTGCGGCAAACTTCACCTTCTCCGCATCTGTGCATCCTGCTGTGGTCAACTCCCTAGCTGTCTTGCGGAGCCAATCATCTGCTACTATTGGCTCGGTGCTACTGGAAAACACCGGCGGATTCAGCCTAAGAAAACGGGCTAAGTGGTCAACAGGTGGTGGTGGTGGTGGTGGGTTGTTGTTGTTGTTCCCCTGATTCTGATTCTGAACTAGCAACTGCATCAAGGTGTTCTGCTGCTGGATCAACTGGGTGAGCTCCGGCAGAAAGGCAAATCCGGGGTCACGTCTCGGAGGCATCTGAGGGTTTAGAAAAGATGAGATATAAGAATAGAGGGGGTCTAAAGAGAAAACACTACCCATATGCACATGAGGCAAAAGCAAACAATTCACTTCATTCAATCAAACAAGGACATGCAATCGATCTGACTATCGCAAAGTGCTCGGACTACTATATTTACATGGTGGACTACTACTACTGATGAGGTGGTCTACTAGAAATATTCTACGGTTCTAGACTCCATGATATCTACTCCTGCTTCATCAACATAGTCATCATTGCTACTATCTTGTTCCAAGTCGGTGCCGCCAATGATGATGTAGTCTTCCGGGCTAATCTCCTTGGGTTCTTCGTCTTCATCTACTGGTGTCGGGCCTCCCATAAATATGCCAATCTTCTTGATCAGATTGTCATTCTTCTCCACCAATACTTCAATTTCTTCTTCATAATCTTCGCGTGTAGCCTTGAGTTCTTCCTCTAGTTCCTTGATTCTAGTCTTAGCCTTCTTTAGATCTATCATGTCGGCGCACATCTGATTCTCCTGTCGTCGAATGTGCTGATTTAACTCCTGAATAAAAGCTGCAATTGATCTATCTTTCCTGGTGCAGATCATCTCCCAGTGTTCATCTCGGCGCCCACAAATCTGGTAGATAGTATCCTTGAGATCCTTGCGGTAGACTTCGCCAATGTGTCCCATGGTGATGTGATCTGCCATACTCTTTCCTAGACTCCAAGTTGGTGCATCAAAAGAAAACTCTATGGGCTCAGTGACTGGCATGAACGTCCTTCCTGGAACTTGAACTTGAATCATCCAGCGCTCTTCTTCAGGTAAAGCGGCATTGTAGGTTCCCGTGAAGCTTGGTATTCCTATGTTCAGGTATCTAGTGACTTCCTTCAAGTGGCGTCCAAAGGGTGTATCTTCATCTGGTTGGGTGAACTTGTTCCTTGCATCCGCCATCCTAAAGAGTAGAAAAGAATAGAGGTCAGAAGAGAAGAGAGTGAGTAGTGATCTAGGTCTTTAGCTTAGTGGTCGTGTCCTACAGTCAGCGTGTGCTCTGATACCATCTTTGTAGCGACCAGACCTCAAACAGCCTGATCTCTGTGCTCCGGTGTCATCCCTGGATCAGTAATGCTAACACCACACAGTACTCGAACGATTTATAGCAGAGTAGCAATCACACACTTATTACATCGAGTGTCTCAAAAGAGAACTTATTACAATAAATATGGCTTAAGGCCATCTAATAACGATAACAGCGGAAGGCTTAGAAGATAAGTGAGTCCATCAACTCCAACGGCATCACTGAGTATAGAACCACGACCTAAAAACTCCTTAGTCGTCATCTGAAAAGTCTGCAACATTAACGTTGCAGCCCGAAAACGGGTCAGCACATGGAATATGCTGGCAAGGTAACACATAGAGAGTAATGGTATGCAACAGCTATACTATATGCATATTTGGCTGGTGGAAAGCTCTATGGTTACAGTTTTTTTTGCGTAAAGCCAATTTTTCCCTACTTCAAAGGAATAAATTTAATTACTATCATGGTGGTTGTTAAACATTGAGAATGGTTGACAGCATTCTCAATCCCAATTAAGCATCATTATTTAACAAACCCCACAAAGTTAACTTTAGAGTAACATGTTGAGATTCACATGATAATCCAGGTACTAGATACTCAAGATGTCCATAACCGGGGACACGGCTAACCATGATTAGTTTATTACACTCTGCAGAGGTTTGCGCACTTCCCCACAAGACTCGATCGCCTCCGTTGGATTTCTCGCACTACATGGTGTTGAGAAGGATGACCGAGACATAGTCTTTCAGAAGCGCTAGCACCTTACGATCGGGTAGACCGTACCACCTACATCCCCTACATCTGCTAGTCTACCACTGTAAGAGTTCGCACGACTTAATCAACTATGCCAGAGCCCATAATGGCTTGTGGCTGCACACGGAAGTTTCTAGTATGAATAATCTCATGATCCCTTTGAGCCTGGGTGGCGGTCCAAAAGAAAAACAGGCAAGTCCTGGAATACCCAGGTGCCTCAATCCACCCAGATGTGTGTTTAGGTTTGCCACCTTAGATAAACCATTAATTAACAATCTCACATCTGTCATGGATATCACTCACCCAATCCACGTCTACTAGCATAGCATGGCATAATAAGCAAATGTAGAAATAACTCCCAAAGGTTTGATAATAAACAGGTAATAGGTACTACCTCATCTACTTCCCATCCCACAATTTAATTAGATCCTAATCATGCAATGTGTGAGGATTGATCTAATGCAATAAAACTGGCTTGTAGAAAAAAGTATGATCAAAGTGTTACTTGCCTTGCTGATGATCCGCGAAACCTAGAGATTCAAAGTAACAGGCGGCGCACTCCGGGTATTCTATCGCAGACAAACAACAAGCATACAATAAGTACTCATCTAATGCACAGGTAAAACTCAAATAGAAGATCTAACCAGAAAGTTCAACTTAAGAACCCTGGTTTGCAAAAAGAATCAAATCAAACGAAGCAAAAGAAATCAAACGGCGAAAGAAAACAACTTCGTTCTAGTAATCTGGATCTAAGTCAAATTTTAAAGTAGCAAAAACTTGTTTAAGTTGATTATTCGGAAAGAGAGTTTCGAGACGAAACTCCAGGCGCTTGAATCGCCAGATTCCGATAAACGAGCGAAAAGTTATACTAAAACGAAAATCGCGATCAGAAAATAACCGCGGAAAAATCCAACGAAAAAGAAAACGACGAACAGAATTTTTTTTTAAAACGACACGGATTTCGAGGGGCGGCGAACCTCGGGCGACGCGCGGCTCCGGCGGATCGGCGGCGGGGCGGCGGCGGCGGCGACTGCTAGGGTTTGGGGGCTGGGGCGGCTGGGCTCTCGGGCCCCGGGGCGGCGCCGTATAAAGGCCTCGGCCAGGCGGAGTCCTGGCCGAGTACGGCCCAAAGTCGGTTCCGTTTCTTTTTAAATTACGCTCGGAAGAAAAATAAAAAGAAATAATAAACGGACTCCAAAAATCACGAAACAAATTTTCCCGGGTTTCTAAAATCAAGCCCGATAAAGTCAACATTTATTTGGGCCCTAAATGCAATTTTGAAAAACGCGCATTTTTCCTAAATTCAAATAAAAAACCGAAAAACTCCGAAATAAATCTTATTTGATTTTTTTATTAAATCCTCAATATTTCTATATTTTGGGAAAGTCATTTTATTCCCTCTCTCATATTTTTGTAATAGAAATAATTGATGATAAAATAAATAAAATCAAATGATCCTGTTTACAAAATTTGAGAAAACTCAAATATGTAAATAACAAAATCCCCAACTCTCTCTGTGGGTCCTTGAGTTGCTTAGGATTTTCTAGGATCAAAACCAAAAGCAAAATAAAATATGATATGCATGATGATCTAATGTATAACATTCCAAATTGAAAATTTGGGATGTTACAGAATCATACACGTTCTTCTGATGGATCTTGACATCTTGCTGGAGCTTCCGACTTATCTTGACTGGCTTCACAGTCTTGAGTATCCAATTTGTACCAAAGGTTTGACTGTCGCTTCACGTGACTGATAGAAAAAATGCACCATCTCCTGAGGATAACATTTGCAGAGTTGACTGGCGGTGATCTTGGCAAAGAATCCCGCTTATGGCAGGCTATTCTTTAATCTATTCCCATATGTGAGAGCACATGCTTTGTGATTTAATACTCTAATTCTTCATTTTGCCGGTATTCTCATGTGGATAGTAGGTCGTGTGATACTTTAGCACGGTTACTGAGGTCAATATATTGAGTTGTCCTTGGGTTGGACCTGACAGACTCGGGTATTCAATGCTGACAGTTCTGGGCAAACCATGGACTAAGCTAGTTGCCTTGATACGAGGTCCTGTATCGTGGGTCTAGCTCCTTCATTATTATTTTCTTCATCTGGATCTTTAACTGAAAGAGTGGGACCTTACATATCCTTGACTATTTTCGCGGCCCTGAGTACTGTCATGCGTAATATCTTGCAATTCATACTTTGGTCTCGAGTCTCGATATTGATCCAGTTCATGTGTGATTGTACATCTCATTATTGATTATGCAGGATCTTGACAGGATTAATAATTTCACTTTGCCTGGTGTGAGGAGGCTGATCTTGATAACTACTACCAAGATGGTGTCTCAATGTTGTCTTTCTTCCAAACTTGTCAATTCTTGCATCACCCACTGGTTTTCCTTCACTTGCATATCTAGTGAGGTTGTCGGATGTGTACCATGAATTCTTCCTTGTGTGAGGAACTTGCATAAACTTGACAATATACTCATTGTATGAACAAATATCTGATTTTCAAGGCATACCTTTGTTCTGACTGATTCTTGTTTCTGATCCCAATTGTTGCAGATCTGACTCTTGAGGAACACTAACATATGCTGACAATTCATTGTTTATTTTCTTATACCAGCATCGTACTGAAGAAGATTGGGCAGCTTGTGTTGGAAGCCACCGGGAGTATCTTGCTGAGGAAGACTAAATGGCTTGTGTTCAAAGCTTTCAGCGGATATCTTGCTGAGGAAGGCTGGGTAGTGATAACCCACAAGTATAGGGGATCTCAACAGTTTTCGATAAGTAATAGTGTCGAACCCAACGAGGAGCTAAAGGCAGAACAAATATTCCCTGAATTTCTATCGACCACTGATACAACTCTACACACGCTTGACGTTCGCTTTACCTAGAACAAGTATGAAACTAGAAGTATTTTGTAGGTGTTGTTGGATAGGGTTGCAAGGTAATAAATAGCATGTAAATGAAAAGTAGGGGATATTTAGATAAGGACACAACTAAGTTAGTTTTAGTAAAGAGCTTTTTGTTACGAGAAAGTTATTTGTCCCTAGGCAATCGATAACTAGATCGGTAATCATTATTGCAATTTTATTTGAGGGAGAGGCATAAGCTAACATACTTTCTCTACTTGGATCATATGAACTTATGATTGGAACTCTAGCAAGCATCCGCAACTACTAAAGATCATTAAGGTAAAACCCAACCATAGCATTAAAGCATCAAGTCCTCTTTATCCCATACGCAACAACCCCCTTACTCGGGTTTGTGTTTCAGTCACTCACACAACCCACTATAAGCGAATCATGAACGTATTGCAACACCCTACAGTGGGGATCCCTCACGCTTGCGCGACACGGAGAGCACCATAGGACAGCACCAATAATAAAACATGCAACTCAAACCAATCTTGATCATCAAATAGCCCATAGGACAAAACGGATCTACTCAAACATCATAGGATAGCCATACATCATTGGGAAATAATATATAGCGTTGAGCACCATGTTTAAGTAGAGATTACAGCGGGTAAGAGAGAGGTTACACCGCTGCATATAGGGGGGAAGAGTTGGTGATGATGGCGGTGAAGTTGTTGGTGAAGATTGCGGTGATGATGATGGCCACGGCAGCGTTCCGGCGCCACCGGAAGATAAGGGGAGGGGGGCCCTTCGTCTTCTTCTTCCTTGACCTCCTCCCTATATGGGAGAAGGGTTTCCCCTCTGGTACTTGGCCTCCATGGCGTGGGAGGGGCGAGAGCCCCTCTGAGATTGGACATGTCTCTCTGTCTCTCTCTGTTTCTGCGTTCCCAGATTCTACCCTTTCACCGTTTCTTATATTCCCGGAGATCCGTAACTCCGATTGGGCTGAAATTTTAACACGATCTCTATCCGGATATTAGCTTTCTTGCGGTGAAAGAAGGGCATCAACCACCTTATGGGGTGGCCACGAGGGTCAGGGGGGTGGGGCGCGCCCCCCTGCCTCGTGCCTCCCTCGGGCACCGTCTCGCGTGGATTTTTCTTCCCAAAAATCATATATGTTCCAAAAAAATCTCCGTCGGTTTTTATCCCGTTTGGACTCTGTTTGATATGGATATTCTGCGAAACAAAAAACATGCAACAAACAGGAACTGGCACTGGACACTGGATCAATATGTTAGTCCCAAAAATAGTATAAAAAGTTGCCAAAACTATATGAAAGTTGTAGAATATTGGCATGGAACAATCAAAAATTATAGATACGACGGAGACGTATCAGCATCTCCAAGCTTAATTCCTACTCGTCCTCGAGTAGGTAAATGATAAAAAAGATAATTTTTGATGTGGAATGCTACCTAGCATAATCTTGATCATGTATCTAATCATGGCATGAATATTAAGATACGAGTGATTCAAAGCAATAGTCTATCATTTGACATAAAAACAATAATACTTCAAGCCTACTAATAAAGCAATCATGTATTTTGAAAATAACAAGGCCAAAGAAAGTTATCCCTACAAAATCATATAGTCTGTCTATGCTCCATCTTCACCACACAAAATATGCAAATCATGCACAACCCCGATGACAAGCCGAGCAATTGGTTCATACTTTTTAACGCGCTTCAAGTTTTTCAACCCTCACGCAATACATGAGTGTGAGCCATGGACATAGCACTATAGGTGGAATAGAATATGATGGTGGAGGTTGTGTGGAGAAGATAAAAAGGGAGAAAGTCTCACATCGACGCGGCTAATCAACGGGCTATGGAGATGCCCATCAATTGATGTCAATGTGAGGAGTAGGGATTTACATGCAACGGATGCACTAGAGCTATAAGTATATGAAAGCTCAAACTGAAACTAAGTGGGTGTGCATCCAACTTGCTTGCTCATGAAGACCTACGGCATTTGAGGAAGCCCATCGTTGGAATATACAAGCCAAGTTCCATAATGAAAAAATCCCACTAGTATATGGAAGTGATAACTCAAGAGACTCTCTATACGAAGAACATGGTGCTACTTTGAAGCACAAGTGTGGTAAAAGGATAGTAACATTGCCCCCTTTTCTTTTTTTCTTTTTTTTGGCGGGCTTCTTTGGCCCCCTTTTTTATTTAGGCTTATTTGGCCTCTCTCTCTTTTTTTGCAGGCAATGCTCTAATAATGATCATCACACTTTTATTTACTTACAACTCAATATTACAACTCGATACTAGAACAAAGATATGACTCTATATGAATGCCTCCGGTGGTGTACCAGGATGTTGAATGATCTAGCGTAGCAATGACATCAAAAAACGGACAAGCCATGAAAACATCATGCTAGCTATCTTACGATCATGCAAAGAAATGTGACAATGAATGCTCAAGTCATGTATATGATGATGATGGAAGTTGCATGGCAATATATCTCGGAATGGCTATGGAAATGCCATGATAGGTAGGGTGGCCGTTTTGAGGAAGATATAATGAGGCCTATGTGTGATAGAGTGTATTGTATCATGGGGTATGGATGCACCGGCGAAGTTTGCACCAACTCTCGAGGTGAGAAAGGGCAATGCATGGTACCAAAGAGGCTAGCAATGATGGAAGGGTGAGAGTGTGTATAATCCATGGACTCAACATTAGTCATAAAGAACTCACATACTTATTGAAAAAGTTTATTAGCCCTCGAAGCAAAGTACTACTACGCATGCCCCTAGGGGGATAGATTGGTAGCAAAAGACCATCGCTCATCCCCGACCGCCACTCATAAGGAAGACAATCAATAAATATCTCATGCTCCCACTTCGTTACATAACGGTTCACCATACGTGCATGCTACGGGAATCACAAACCTCAACACAAGTATTTCTACTAATCCACAACTACCCACTAGCAATACTCTAATATCACCATCTTTATATTGCAAAACTATTGCAAGGAATCAAACATATCATATTCAGTGATCTACAAGTTTTATGTAGGATTTTATGACTAACCATGTGAATGACCAATTCCTGTCATCTCTCTAAATAGATATAAGTGAAGCAAGAGAGTTTAATTTTTTCTACAAAAGATATACCCGCGCTCTAACAAATATAAGTGAAGCAAAAGAGCATTTTACAAATGGCGGTTTTCTATGTAAAGAGAAACAGGCAATCCAAACTTCAAATGATATAAGTGAAGCACATGAAGCATTCTATGAAGCCATACTCAAAAGATTTAAGTGAAGTGCAATGAGAATTCTATAAATCAACCAAGGACTATCTCATACCAGCACGGTGCATAAAATAAAAGTGAAAAATAAAGCAAAAAGACGCTCCAAGATTGCACATATCGCATGAATGAAACGAATCCGAAAACATACCGATACTTGTTGAAGAAAGAGGGGATGCCTTCCGGGGTATCCCCAAGCTTAGACACTTGAGTCTCCTTGAATATTTACTTGGGGTGCCTTGGGCATCCCCAAGCTTGATCTCTTGCCTCTCTTCCTTCTTCTCACATCGAGACCTTCTCGATCATCGAACACTTCATCCACACAAAACTTCAACAGAAAACTCGGTAAGATCCGTTAGTATAATAAAGCAAATCACTACTCTAAATACTGTTGCAAAGCAATTCATATTTTTTTTGCACTTTGTCTACTGTACTATAACTTTTCCATGGCTTAATCCACTGATATAAATCGTTAGTTTCATCAAAACAAGCAAACTATGCATCAAAAACGGAATCTGTCTAAAACAGAACAGTCTGTAACAATCTGAACATTCACCATACTTCTGATACTTCAAAAATTCTACAAAAATTAGGAGAAATAAAAAATTTGTATAGAAATACAGTGGAAAAAGAATCAGAATCATTTGACATTCCAGTAAAAAATGTAAAATTTTGCACTACAGACAAAGTTTCTGTCCTGCACCGTACAAACCAACAAGCATCTAAAACATCCTAAAGGCAAACCTTGGCACATTATTTTTATTTTAATCCTTATAAAAGCACACAACAGAAATAAATGACTCTCTAAAAATTCCGGGTTGTCTCCCTGGCAGCACTTTTTTTAAAGCCATTAAGCTAGGCATATAGTGCTCAAGTAATGGATCCACCTGGATCCCAAGGTATATCAAAGCCAATTTTAATTAACAATGATTTGGCATTTAGTAGTGAGCACAAAGTAACATAAATCAAGTAATGACGAAGTCTAACTCTCTTTCTATGCATCGGCATGTCATAAAATAACAATTCATGCACACATAGTAAATGCCAATGCATAGGATAAACAGTTTCTTACAATTTTATCGTATTGGAAACATAGAGATGTGGAGATATAGTTCCTCTCCCATAATAATTGCAAGTAGGATCAGAAAGCACATGCATATTATATTCATCAAAATCATCATGTGTAATTTTACAACGCAACCCATCAATATAATCCTTAATAAGTGCAAACTTCTCCGATATAGTGTAGTCGGGAGAATTCAAAAGGATAATAGGACTATCATGCGTGGGTGCAATAGCAACAATTTCATGTTTAACATAAGGAACTATAGCAAGTTCATCTCCATAAGCATAATTCATATTGGTATCTTGGCCACAAGCATAGCAAGCATCATCAAAAAGGGATATTTCAAGAGAATCAACGGGATCATAACAATCATCATAGCAATCATCCTTCGGTAAGCACGAAGGGAAATTAAACAATGTATGAGTTGAAGAGTTACTCTCATTAGAAGGTGGGCACGGGTAGCTAATCCGCTCTTCCTCCTTTTGTTCTTTGCTCTCCTCCTTATCTTTTTCATCCAATGAGGTCACAGTTTCATCAATTTCCTCTTCCATAGACTCCTACAAAATATTAGTCTCTTCTTGGACAGCGGAGTAGTCCTCGATATATGGTTCAACATAGGCATTAGAAGCATAATTATCATAGCAATATTTAAGTATGGCAAAATCTTCAGATTTGTAAAGAGTAGCATCATACTTTTCAATCAAAGAAGCAATTTCGTAAGCACCCTTAAAAGCAACAAATTCTTCAATTTGTTGAACATCATAGTAATTATAAACACCCTTAGCATATGAAGATACGATTCCATTATCACTAAACTCACATTGATAGGGAAGGTGTTTCTTAGGGTTTTCAGATCAACAAGTAAAATCATATAGTTCACATAAATTCCAAGCATAGCATTGCAAACGATGAATTTGACCCGGTAAAAGTTTCCCTTTTTCAGATATACTACGTCGCACATAACAAGCATGCTCATCTAAAGATTTGCCCTCAACTAAGCTAGTTGGGATTTCAGCATGAGCACATAGGGATCGAAGATGATCCAAGTAATAAGCTTCAGGAGTGTGATAGATTTTGAGTGGTTCTTCAACCATTGGTTCAGTAGGCACAACTAATTTTTTTGGTATTTTGCGTTTCCTACCCATAACTAAGGATAGAAAAAACTAAGAATAGCAAATAAAAATTACTTAGTGATAAAGCAAACAAGCACACACGAGAATATTCACCCCACGCTATGACTCCCCGGCAACGGCGCCAGAAAAAGGTCTTGATAACCCACAAGTATAGGGGATCTCAACAGTTTTTGATAAGTAAGAGTGTCGAACCCAACGAGGAGCTAAAGGCAGAACAAATATTTCCTCAAGTTCTATCGACCACCGATACAACTCTACCCAGGCTTGACGTTCACTTTACCTAGAACAAGTATGAAACTAGAAGTATTTTGTAGGTGTTGTTGGATAGGGTTGCAAGGTAATAAAGAGCATGTAAATAAAAAGTAGGGGATGTTTAGATAAGGACACAACTAAGTTAGTTTTAGTAAAGAGCTTTTTGTTACGAGAAAGTTATTTGTCCCTAGGCAATCGATAACTAGATCGGTAATCATTATTGCAATTTTATTTGAGGGAGAGGCATAAGCTAACATACTTTCTCTACTTGGATCATATGAACTTATGATTGGAACTCTAGCAAGCATCCGCAACTACTAAAGATCATTAAGGTAAAACCCAACCATAGCATTAAAGCATCAAGTCCTCTTTATCCCATACGCAACAACCCCCTTACTCGGGTTTGTGTTTCAGTCACTCACACAACCCACTATAAGCGAATCATGAACGTATTGCAACACCCTACAGCGGGGATCCCTCACGCTTGCGCGACACGGAGAGCACCATAGGACAGCACCAATAATAAAACATGCAACTCAAACCAATCTTGATCATCAAATAGCCCATAGGACAAAACGGATCTACTCAAACATCATAGGATAGCCATACATCATTGGGAAATAATATATAGTGTTGAGCACCATGTTTAAGTAGAGATTACAGCGGGTAAGAGAGAGGTTACACCGCTGCATAGAGGGGGAAGAGTTGGTGATGATGGCGGTGAAGTTGTTGGTGAAGATTGCGGTGATGATGATGGCCACGGTAGCGTTCCGGTGCCACCGAAAGAGAAGGGGAGAGGGGCCCCCTTCGTCTTCTTCTTCCTTGACCTCCTACCTAGATGGGAGAAGGGTTTCCCCTCTGGTCCTTGGCCTCCATGGTGTGGGAGGGGCGAGAGCCCCTCCGAGATTGGATCTGTCTCTCTGTCTCTCTCTGTTTCTGCATTCCCAGATTCTACCCTTTCACCGTTTCTTATATTCCTGGAGATCCGTAACTCCGATTGGGCTGAAATTTTAACATGATCTCTATCCGGATATTAGCTTTCTTGCGGCGAAACAAGGGCATCAACCGCCTTACGAGGTGGCCACGAGGGTCAGGGGCGCGCCCCCTGCCTCGTGCCTCCCTCGGGCACCGTCTCACCTGGATTTTTCTTCCCAAAAATCATATATATTCCAAAAAAATCTCCGTCGGTTTTTATCCCATTTGGACTCTGTTTGATATGGATATTCTGTGAAACAAAAAACATGCAACAAACAGGAACTGGCACTGGGCACTGGATCAATATGTTATTCCCAAAAATAGTATAAAAATTGCCAAAAGTATATGAAAGTTGTAGAATATTGGCATGCAACAATCAAAAATTATAGATACTATGGAGACGTATCAGGTAGCATACCTTATAAGCTTCCCCCCTTAAAGACTTACTAGGGAAGATTCGGTACCTTATGCCAGAAGCGTCTTGCAGTATCTTGTTGAAGAAGACTAAATATCTTGCACGAGAAACCATGCATACCTTGTTGATGCAGACATGGGAATCTTGCCTTGTACGCCTCACTGATAAATTGTGGATAAGGACCGGACTGATTTTCTTTGTGAATGGAATAAAGTATATATATATATATATATTCTTGTCATTCTGGCAGCTGATTACTTGTATGACAAGAATTCTCTGACTGTCCTTGCTGAATTCATTGCATATTTGGACTGACTTCTGGGTGTCGTCCAATTTTTTTTTCCTGCTGGTTTAATCATTGCTGCAATAAAGATGTATCTCTGACGGTTACTTGTTACTGAAAGTCTGAGCAGAATATAACTTGTATTCAGACCGGATGTTTGCAATACAATGTTGTCAGCTGAAAATCTCATTGCCTTTAACTGAGTTCCTTGGTGTATATCTTTACTTCTCATGGCTTCTTCTGGTCGGTGGCGGTTGATGACCAATTTTCCATAAGGGGGTAACACCGAAGATTCAAAATAAAGAAGCGCGAGAAAACGATTCATTGCAACAAAGCACACTGCAAACAAGCTACAAAACTACCCCACACAGGCACACACAAGCATGATACTACAGCAGATGCACATGCACTACACGAAGGACTACACCCTACACTTGAGAAAACGCTCGGGAACTGACGAAGAAGCTAAGGGAGTAGCGAGTGGAACTACTGACTCTGAAACTCCTAATGGATGATGTGGAGGGGTTGGAGAAGCTGGCAGAGACTGGGGTAGGGAAGCACCAAGCAATATCCTGGCTCGAATGGCATCTTGGACTAATTAGGAAATAAGAAGACACTCGGCCGTCATATAATGGTACATGGCAAGGATAGCCGGGTCATCTTGAGGATGTACAGAGGGGAACTTGATCCGCTTAGGATTCTTGACGATGGTGGGATAGTATTGATAAGCACGGTTCTCTTACACCATGCTCTCTTGATGACGAAGGCCGGTGATTCCTGCCATTGCAGCAAGCTGAACGGCATGCTCGGGAGTAGCACGGTAACCACCATGGAAACTGTAGGTGCGCTTACCAATAGGAATCGAGGCTGACAGATGAACATGAGCAACATACTCCAGGATTCTTCCTCCGGTAGAAAACTAGAATACTTGATAATGAGGTGGATCTACGCGGGGATAAATGCTAAGCCACATGTCACTAAGGAGGGCAGCAAAGTTGGGAGGTGCAGGAGTGGGACTGAACGCAATAGGAACAGCACCGGGAGCTCTTGGGAGGGCACTGAACTCATGGAAGCTGACTGCCATCTATGCACGGAACAAGGGTTAGGGGTAACCGAATAAGACTATATGCAGCAAACAAATGCAACAACCAAATGCAGTAAGCAAGGGAAACAACCACACCCTATACTACCGTTTTCTAATGTTCCAGCGGACTAGGGCGCTCTACAGCCAGACCTTCTCTGATACCAAGCCCTGTGGCACCCCGGCTCAGAGAAACCAGAACGCCCCATATTCCAGCCCAGAGATCAAGGTGAAGTCTTCTGGAATACGACACTTGTCGGGTGGTAGGTGCGACATATGCCAACGGGTGGCTTATCATTGTGGGAGCCAGTAAGACGTCGCCGGTGCCTGGAAGCGGGATGAGGCGAAGACATGCACGCCGGCGATTCTTACCCAGCTTCGGGGCTCTCCGTGGAGATAACACCCCTACTGCTGCTCTGCGGGGTCTCCGCATGGTCACTAGATGAACAAGTAGCTACACGGTGCTCCTTGAGCTGTTTGGCGAGAGGAGGAAGAAGGGCACGGCTTGCTCTCTTCTCCTCCCTATGTGGTGTCTGAGACTAGCAGGGATTGATCTCTCTTTGCATGGATGCCCCGGGGGGTTTATATAGGCCTACCCCCCGGGGGTACAATGGTAATCCGGCTGGGTGCAGGGCCCAGCCGTCTGTGTCTACGCTCTCTGGCTTCTGCGCCGGCTGCTGGGGCCCGCCGGCTAGTGGGTCCCGCCGGCTGCCGGCTCCTTTGTCGACAAGCAGGCCCCACTATCAGGGCCTTGTCGGTGGCTGGTTACTGTTGCTCAATCTTGGTGGCGAGGGCTTCACCGAAGTGGGCGTGGCTACAGTGCCGCCGCCTGGTGGGCGATCACTGTAGCCCCACCGCGTCTTGTCTCCTTAATGGGGCGTCTTCTTCGAGGGAGGTGGCAAGCCGGCTGTGGGGAGCCGGCTCTATCTTGGGCCGACTGGGGGAGGTCTGGCCGCCTTCGGGTGTCTCTCTGCCCGAAGGGGCCCACCACCCGTGGGCCGTACAGGTAGCTCGTCATGGATGACATCAGGGTCAACGTGGCAACAGTGCTGCGCCGGATGGGTCATGGCCACCCGTACGGCGCACTGTGCCAGGCGTGCTTCGGGATTCGGGGGTGGCAGGCTTCACTATAGCCACGCCCCGTCACATCGCCGTTATGTGGATGCGGACTTCGAGGGTACGATCTTGACCGCTTTATGGGAGCCGGCTTCTTGGAGTCGACCTTCTCGCGGCCGGCTTCTCGGAGCCGGCCCTCCCGCGGCTTTTCTTCATGAGGGCTGAAGTCGGGCCGCCTTCCGATAGCCGGCCTGGAGACAGCCGGCAAGGGGAAGGCGGCCCTGTGTCTTGGATTCTTGAGGGCCGAATCGGCTCATAATTTTTTCAGAAGGACCAGGGGGAGCCGGCTAGGCTACCCATGGTTATTTACTCCGACAGTAGTCCCCGAAGCTGATCGAGCTTCGAGGCTGCCAAAGGGACGAGAAGCTAGGTCAGCTTCCTATCCCGAGGGGCCGGCTTTGCTCGTGCGCGCCGTCTTCGGAAAAGCTCCGTTTCTCGTAGGCGGGAACGCGGGCCACGTGGCGAGGAAATCCTGCCAACGCACGCGCGCGACAGGACGCCGCCGCAGGCCCGGGCCCGCCACTCGCAGGCCTCGGTCCGAGCGCGGATCTTCTGCGGCCCACATGGACCGCTCGACTTCCCGTGGCGGTTTTATTCTGCCATCAAGGCACAATAATCGCAGGACGTGGGGGAGTGGGCGTAGTTGATCCCCATGTTCCCCCACGCCGCGCCTCCTCAGCTCCGCTGCGCGGTCTATAAGTAGGAGGAGGAGGGGAGCGGCAGAGGCTCGCGCGCTCTCCCTCACTCCGCCCCTTCTCGCCCTCCTTCTTCTTCTCTTCGCCGCAGCAACTCCTTGTCGCGCCATTCCGCCGTCGCTTCATCTTGCTCCCCGTCGCAGCAATCCTTTGCCGCGTCGTTTCGCCGTCGCTTCGTCTTGCTCCCCGCTGCATTGCTCCCATGGCGCTGTCGAGCTCGTGGGATGGCTCCAACGTCCACGAGGACCACGTCGAGTTCCTCCGCCGGACGCGGCGTCTGCCCGGCGAGAACCTTGTGTGGGTTCGTCAAGCGCCAGCGGGGGAGATTTCGCCGGCACCGGAGGAGGGCGAGCGGGTGATCTTCGTCACCCTGTGCAAGGGTTTTCTTGGAGTTCTCCCCATGCTCGAGCTCTGGGGGGAGTTCTTCCAAAGCAAGCTCGACACCGTCGTCGCGGGCGTGCCCGCCCCCTGCGGAGCCTTCATTGCCATGAGGCGGGCGAGCGAGAACAATCCGTTCCCGTCCATTCCGCTGATCCAGTCGGTGAAGTTTTGGCAGAAGTCTTATTTCTACGTGAAGAACGTCGCCCAGCAAGGCGACTACGTCAACCTGCCGGCTTACGTAGTCGGCCTGCCGGCTGGGAGGCAGCCTTCGTGGAGCTACCGGGCCAGGTCGCTGTCTCAGGCCGGGAATGCAGCCGTCTCCCGGCTTCGGGTGATGATCCAGTCGGAGGGCCTGACCGGAGCCGACTTGGTGGCCGCCTTCGTGGAGCGCCGGGTTCTTCCGCTCCAAGGCCGGCCTCACATGATCTGCCAAATGAGCGGCCGCTTTGACCCGTGCCGGCTGAGCACTAGGGAGATGCCTCACGCAGAGGTGTCTTACATGGTGAATTATATCTCCAACTACAAGCTCGCCGAGGATTGGCGATACGGCAAGGAGCCGTATTCCCGCGCCAACCCTCCGCTTGCCGTAAGTTTTTTCTTCTTTTCTTCCTTTTCTGTAGCCGGCCTCATGATAGCCGACTCTTGATCAATTGGTCTGCCTTTTGCAGAACCCTCTTCTCCCGCCGACAGTCGGGGCCACGGGGGTAGAGCGCCAGCTCCTCCCCTACCGCACGGTGGACGACGCCGATGATCCGGACCTGGGAGCGGCCGCCATGGAAGACGCCATTGTGGGGGAAGGCGACGAGGCCGAAGGCGCGGGACTCGGGGCCAGCTTCGAGGACTCGCCGGATGACGATGAGGTCGAAGTCGCCCCGCACTGCCAGCCGGCGCCCGATCATCAAGGCGCGGGCTCGTCTGCCGTGCCGGCTGCCCGTGGCGGCGCGCAGAAGCGCCGGGCCGCGTCGACCTTCTTCGGTAGTCGGCCGAAAAAATCCAAGGCCTCCACGGCGGCGACCAAGCGGGATGAGGCGGCCGCGAAGGCAGCCCGCTTCCGCAAGGCGGTAAAGCAGCCGCAGGCGATCTCTGCGTAAGTCATCGAATGTCTTGCGTATATATTTTTTGTCTTCTTCGTTCGAAACTCTTCTAAACCTTTCTTTTCTTGCTGGACAGGGCGCCGCTTTCTCTCGAGCGAGGTCCTGGTGGCTCCGTAGTCGGGCCGACTGGAGGGTCCTCAAGCTCCTGCCGCATGGATCCCCGCGCCGACCTTAAGGAGGCCACGGAGCGGAACGCGCGGGAGGCACAGGAGGAGCGGGAGGCGGCGGAGCGAAGGACCGCCCAGGCGACGAAGGAGCAGGCCGACGCGGCGGCCAAGGCCCGGGCGAAGGCGGCAGCCGCGGAGACGGAGGCGGAGGCCTCGCACAACCGGCCTCCGCTGCTCGTTGTTCCCCTCCGCGCCGTGGCCCCCGATGTTCCCGTGCCCCCGTCGGAGGAGGTCGACCAAGGCCCGCCGGTGATAGAGAGGCGGGAGGACCCCGTGATCTTCATGGAGGAAGCATCGCAGACGGCGCCGACTGGAGCGGGCCAAAGCGGCCAATCAGCTGCGGCGCCGGAGCAGCCGTCCAGGGGCGAGCCGGCGGCAGGGGCCGTCCTCGAGGTGCAGCCGGCATTGTGCCGGCGCGCAGGGGGTGGCGCCTCCGCACCGGAACTGCACCGAGCAGCGGGCGCCAGCCAGACGGCGGAGGCCCTGGAGGCGGTCAGCGTCAATGCGTCCGAGTGGACTCCCAGCGGGGGGACGGGCGAGCTGAACACGGTGGCCCAGGAGGTCCGGAACCGGCTTCAAGCTCAGGCCGCCTCACTGCAGCGATACACTCAAGAGTTTCTCTCGACGCGGGCCGTCATCCGGGTGAGTCTTCTTTTCTTGGTTATTTTTCTCTTTCGATTTCTTTCGTGGGGGCGCGTTAGCGCACCCACTGGGTGTAGTCCCCCAGTTCCAAGCCGGCTGCTGCGCAGGCGGCTTGGAACTTACTAGGTTCTGACAACTTAACTTATCCTTGCCTCCTGTATAATCTTCCAGGAGTATCATAACCTTCGCGCAGCCGCCTTCAACTCCCAGGCTCAGGAGCTGGGCCGAAGAACTGAGGACCTGACCAGCAGCCGGAGTGTGTGTTTGTCTCGTTCATCTCCTGTGGGGGCGCGTCAGTGCACCCACTGGGTGTAGTCCCCGAGATTCGGGCCGACTGCTGAGCAGCCAGGTCGGATCTTCCTTGACGACTTCCCCTTATTAACTTTTCCTTTGTCTTCATGCTTGCAGGAGCCAATGCCGACTTGAGGGAGCAGCTCAGCGGGGCCCAGGCTGCCCTTCGCGCCAAGGAAGCCGAGTACAGCGCCTTGGTCCTGGAGCGTGACTGCCTGGTCAAGAAGTTGGCCGACTAGGAGGAGAGCCACAAGGCGGCCCTGAAGAAGGCGCAGGACAATGAGGACGCCCTGAAGGCCGTGTTCGAGACCGAAGCGGCGGGCTGGGCTGAAGCGAAGCAGGCACTGAGCGAGGGCTTCAGCTGTATCGAGGATTTGATCGACGGTAAGCCGCCTTCTTCACTCCCTGCTTGCCCTTTGATCCCTGATTTGTGTTCTGACTTGTGCTGCTTTTTGTTCTCTGTGCAGACTACTTTCCTGGCTACTCCGTCTTCGCCACCCAATCCATCGAGGCCCATCGTGAGGTACGCCGGCAGGCGGGGGCTGAAATCGTGCCGGACGCGAGCCGGACGCTTGAGGAGCAGCTCTTGGCGGTCCAAGCTCGGCTGCAGCCGGCTCACTGTATGCCCCGCCACCTCCAGCGTGCCGGGGCGCAGGTGTTGGCCGCCCTCTGGCCAAGCGAGACGATTCCCCGCACCCCGAGTCAGACTGCCGACTGGCTGGAGGTGGCAGTTGGCCGCTTCGAGGCCTCGAAGGCGTCGGCAGCCCGGCTTGGATCTGGGCGGGCGCTGGAGTTCGTCCGAGCCTGGTATCCGGGGCTGAACCTGGACCAGCTGCGCACCTGGCGACTGGAGGCCGACGAAGAGTTGGAGGAGGTGCGGCCGGCTATCGCTCAGCGTGCTTCGACGGTCGCTGAGTGTACTAACATCAGCATCTTCGCTCCTGAGATCAATGACGACGGCGTTGCCCAGCCGGAGGAGTGGTTCGGGCTGGACCCGGCAGCGGGTGAAGACTCGGCAGAGGAGATCGCCTCCAGTGATGAAGGCGAAGACGACGAAAGAGAGGACGGCGAAGACGTTGAGCCGATTGGTGAAGCAGGCAGCCAACCTCAGCCTGATCGTGCCTCCGGCAACAAGGCGCGTGCTAGCGCGCCCTCTGCGGGAGGCGGTGATCATGCCGAGGTTCGCCAGCCGGCCACTCCTCCAGCCGGCACTGCCGTCTCCACCGACCTGCCCGACTCGCCAGTCGCTCCCTTGGCTTAGTCTGCCGTCCTTGTTTTTTCCTGCTTGTTGCCTTTTGAACAACTTTATTAATCTTGCGCAGTTCCACCCACCGGGGGTGTATTCGAACTATGTTGAATGCTGGCCTTTTGAAGGTCTTTTATGTAAATATTATTGTGTGTTTGGTTTCCATTCATGTATGCTTTTTATCCTTAGGCTGTTTCCTTTGCCGCCTTCCCCTTCTGGGAAGGCAAGTACTCGAACTTTCTTAGATTGGAGCGAGGTGAATGGAAGCCGGCCGGCCGGCCACTCTGGTAGCCGGTCGACGGTGGGAGAAAAACCGGCTTTTGTTATATTAGTCCGTTAGTCCCTAGCCGTTTTTCGTGTGGGCACCCGTTCCTGCCCTTAACTCTTGCCAGCCGGACAGCCGGTTCTTCGAACTGCGACTTTTGGCAAGAGAAGGCTTGGGAGCCGGCACACTACTTGTCTGACTGCGGGTAGGACTTCTAATATAACTCCAGGCGGCCAGTCCCCGGGCCAACTAGTCGAACCCGGTACCGGACGGAAAAAAAGTGAATGCAATGACAAGGCCATAAGCATGATACTTTTCATTCATAGACAAAAGATGGCAGTCCCCGAGCTCTCCTCGGGGGGGCCTATTGTCTCGTACTTAGTACAAAAGTTAGTGTGATACATACTGTATTTCAACTGTAAAACCTTCGGAGGAGGTTGGCGTTCCATGGTCGTTCTGACTCCTTGCCGGAGTCATCTCTCTTTCGTGCCTTCGGCTTCTGCGCGTCGATCAGGTAGTAGGAGTCGTTGCCTAAGGCTCTGCTGATGACGAAGGGGCCCTCCCAAGGGGCCGAGAGCTTGTGCTGGCCGGCTGTTCGCTGGATCAGCCGGAGCACAAGATCGCCCTCTTGGAAGGATCTTGGCTTGACCTTCCAGCTGTGGTAGCGGCGCAGGCCCTGCTAATAGATGGCGGACCGGCTGAGGGCTAACAGCCGGCCTTCTTCCAGCAGGTCGACGCCGTCTTCTCGTGCTTCCTTGGCCTCGGCTTCCATGTACATGGTTACCCGAGGTGAGTCGAACTCGGTGTCAGTTGGGATGACCGCCTCGGCACCATATACGAGGAAGAAAGGAGTGAAGCCGGTTGACTTGTTTGGTGTAGTGTGCAGACTCCAGAGGACAGCCGGCAGCTCATCGAGCCAACAGCCGGCTGAACGCTCCAGTGGTACGATCAGTTGGGGCTTGACGCCGGAGAGGATGAGGCCGTTGGCTCGCTCGACCTGGCCATTTGACTGCGGGTGGGCGACGGATGCTAGGTCCAACCAGATGCCTTGCGTCGCGCAGAAATGTGCCAAGGCTCCCTTGGCGAAATTCGTGCCATTGTCGGTGATGATGCTGTGTGGCACACCGTACCGAGTTGTTATATCTGCGATAAATGTCACGGCAGTCGGCCCATTCAGCTTCTTGATCAGCTTTGCCTCAATCCATTTGGTGAATTTGTCCATGGCGACAAGCAGATGTGTCATGCCGCCGCGCGCCGTCTTGAATGGGCCCGCCATGTCTAGTCCCCAAACGGCGAAGGGCCAAGTGAGGGGAATGGTCTTGAGTGCTGAAGCCGGCATGTGTTGCTTGGAGCTGAAGAGTTGGCACCCTTTGCAATGTTTAACTAACTCCTTGGCGTCATCCAAAGCAGTCGGCCAAAAGAAACCATGGCGGAAGGCTTTGGCGACGAGTGATCTTGAGGCCGCATGGTGGCCGCATTCTCCTTGGTGGATGTCTCTGAGGATTGCAATGCCCTTCTCTTGCTCGACGCATCGCTGGAGGACTCTAGTGACACTGCGCTTGACGAGTTCTCTGTTGACGATTGTGTATGCTCCGGCTCGGCGTTGGACTTGTCTTGCCTCTACTTCGTCAGCCGGCAGATCTTGGTTTATTAGGAAGTTGAGGATGGATTGAGCCCATGACGGAGCTGCGACTTCTTCTATTGCCAAAACGGCTACTGCGACCAGGGCGGGCGGGCTGGGCGGTGAAATGCTGGAGTCGGCCGCCGCCTGTTGTGTTGGTGTAGTCTCCGGGCCGACTACCGCAATCCCCGAGCCGGGTGAGGCAGTCCTCGGGTCGGGCGTAACTACGGAAGTCCCCGAGCCGCCTGCTGATACCCCCTGGCCGACTATCGAAGTCCCAGGTCACCTTCTTGGTTCTTCGAGCCGGCTGCGTCGGGGTTAGGCGGCACGAAGATGGAATCAGACTCTGGAGACAGCTTGATAGACGGCTTGAGGAGGCGTTGTAGAGAGACAGCGGTTGGTATTGCTTGCCGAGTGGAGCCTATTCGAGCCAGGGCATCAGCTGGCTCGTTGTCGGCTCGTGGTACGTGGAGGAACTCGCATCCTTCAAAATACCCACTGATCTGCTGAACGAGGAAGCGGTAGCTTGCCATATTTGCGTCCTTGGCATCCCAATCACCGGATGATTGCTGGACCACCAAGTCCGAGTCGCCATAGCATAGGATCCGGTGAATGCCGAGTTCTTTGGCAAGCCGGAGCCCGTGTATGAGCGCCTCGTACTCGGCCACATTGTTGGAGGCGGCAAAGTGAATTTGCAGTGTGTATCTGAGCTTGTCGCCTTTGGGAGAGGTGAGGATGACGTCGGCTCCCAAGCCGGTGCGCATCTTGGACCCATCGAAGTGCATGCGCTAATGAGTGGAGCCGGGAGCCGGCGGTAGGTACTGGGTCTCGGCCCAGTCGACGAGGAAGTCGGCCAATGCTTGGGACTTGATGGCGGTGCGAGGCTGGTAGAAGATCTTATAGGGGGCCAGCTCGATGGCCCATTTCGCCACCCGGCCGGATGCATCCCGGCTGCCTATGATCTCGGCCAGCGGGGCGGTGCATACAACCGTGATGGGATGCTCTTGGAAGTAGGGCTTCAGCTTCTTGGCGGTGAAGTACACGCCGTAGCACATCTTCTGGTGGTGCGGGTAGTTCTGCTTCAAGGTAGACAGCACCTCGCTCAAATAGTACACCGGCCTCTGGACCGGCTGGGCTCGGCCTTCTTCTGGGCATTGGACTACGATGACGGTGCTGACCACCCGGCTAGTTGCGGCAATGTAGAGGAGCATGGGCTCTTTCTCAGTCGGCGCCGCCAGGACAGGCGGCGTGGCCAGCATCTTCTTCAGCTCGTGAAAAGCTTGATCGGCTTGGTCATTCCACTCGAAGTGGTTGGTCTTCTTCATGAGGCGGTAGAGGGGAAGAGCTTTCTCTCCGAGCCGGCTGATGAAGCAGTTCAGGGAGGCCAAGCATCCAGTAAACTTCTGGACGTCTCGAAGTTTGGTGGGAATCGCCATTCTCTCAATGGCCTTGATCTTTACTGGGTTGCATTCGATGCCGCGTTCGGAGACCAGGAAGCCTAGGAGCTGGCCGGCTGGCACTCCGAACACGCATTTCTCGGGGTTAAGCTTGATTTGGAACCGGCGTAGGTTCTCAAATGTTACCTTGAGGTCTTCCAGCAAGGTGCCGCGCTTCTCCGTCTTCACCACAATGTCGTCTACATAGACGTGGACATTTCTGCCGAGTTGCTTGAGGAGGCACTTCTGCATGCAACGCTGAAAAGTGGCACCGGCATTTCTCAAGCCGAATGTCATAGTCAGGTAGCAGAAGGCTCCGAATGGCGTGATGAAGGCGGTCTTCAGGCGGTCTGCCGGATCTAACTTTATCTGGTGATACCCTGAGTAAGCATCCAAGAAACTCAACAGCTCGCATCTGGCCGTGGAGTCTATCACTTGGTCAATCCTTGGCAGGGCAAAGGGATCTTTGGGGCAGGCCTTGTTGAGGCTCGTGTAGTCTATACACATGCGCCACTTGTTGTTCTTCTTTAGCACGAGGACCGGGTTGGCGAGCCACTCTGGAAAGAAAGCTTCCATAATGAAGCCGGCTGCCAGAAGCCGGGCTATCTCCTCTCCCACAATCCTGCGTTTCTCCTCCGACAGTCGGCGGAGGGGTTGTTTGACTGGCTTTGCGTCTTCTCGGACGTGTAGTTTGTGCTTGGCGAATTCCTTCGGAATGCCCGGCATGTCCTTGGGGGACCATGCAAAGATGTCCCAATTCTCATGGAGGAAATCGGCGAGCTCGCCTTCCTATTTGCTGTTTAGGTTTTCCCCGATGACGGCAAACCTCTCTGGGTGCTCAGGGTCAAGAGGTATCTTCTTCGTCTCCTTGGCTGGCTGGAAAGATCCTTCAGCATCATGCTCCTTGGGATTGGGGGACAAGGCCGACTGCTCGCCGGCCATGGCCACGACTCGGTCCAACATCTTCTTTTCTTCGGCAATCACAAGGGACTCGGCCAGTCGGCTGCTGGCTGCTGCGCACTCAGAGGACTTCTTGTAATCGCCGGCTACGGTGATGACGCCTTTGGTGCTCGGTATCTTCATCTTGAGGTAGGCATAGTGGGGAACTGCCATGAACTTGGCCAAGGCAGGTCGGCCAAGCAATGCATGGTAAGGGCTCTCCAGGTCCACCACTCCAAACCAGATCGCTTCCCGGCGGAAATGCTCCTTGTCCCCAAAAAGTACATCAATCTTGATCTTGCCAATGGGGGCGCAGGACAGGCCGGGTACGATGCCATGGAACACAGTCCGAGTAGGCATGAGTTGCTTCGTCTTGACATTCAGCTTCTCCATGGTGTCACGGTACAAGATGTTGATGCTGCTCCCGCCGTCTATCAGCACGCGGGAGAATCGGGCAGCGCGTCTATCCGTTGCAAGGGTGGCATCCAAAACCAACGCATAAGAGCCGGGAGACGGCATCACCTCTGGGTGGTCGGTCCGGCTCCAGCTGATAGGTTTTTCTGACCAATGCATGTGCTCGGCGGGGTTGGCAGCAACCATGCTGACTTCTTGGTGCTCTCGGCGTTTGCTACGCTGGTCTTCGGGCTGACTTGTAAAGATGATATAGGCGGCATGCTCGTCGGGGAACTCATCGTGCACGGCTCTGACTGCGGGCCGAGCGGCCGGTGGCTGCGGAGCCGGAGGCGGCGGACCGGCAGGCGGAGGCGGTGCGAGCCCTTCGCCTTTAGAGATTCAGGTGAGTCAGTGGCACTTCCGGGTCGTGTGGTTGGACGGCTTCGCGCTGCTGTGGAACTTGCACGGGGCGTCGAGAGTCTGCTCGTAGGAGAAGGCCGGCTGCCAAGCCGGCTTGCCGCCCCTCTGCTTCTTGGGTGCGGGCCGCGCTTCGGGCTGCTCGTCTTCGACTGTGGCCACCTGCCGACTGGTGGAGGGCGGCACCGGGCCCTTGCGCTTATGGTCGTTCTGGTGGGGGCGTCGGCCGGAGTCCCCAGCCGGCGTCTTGGGCGCCGGGTTGAGTACCTTTCCAGACGCGTCTACCCGGAGTTCGGTCTTCATCGAGGAGTCGGCGGTGGCGTACTTGTCCGCTATGATCAAAAGCTCGTCGAGGGTAGTCGGCTCGTCGCAGAGGAGCTTGTGCTTGAGGAGGGTGCCTTCTCGGCACCCGGCAGTGAAGTATTCTATGGCTTGCACCTCGTGCACCCCTTCGCAAGAGTTGCGGAGCTCGGCCCAGCGCGTGAGGTAGTCGCGAGTGGACTCGGCGGGGCCTTGTACGCACAAGGAGAGCTGTCTGGGCTTGGGAGCCCGCTTGTAGGTGCTGGTGAAGTTGCGGACGAAGGCTTCTGTGAAGTCTAGCCAGCTGTTGATGCTGTATGGCTTGAGGCTGTTGAGCCAGGTCCGCGTCGTGCCCTGCAGCATGAGGGGCATGTACTTCACAGCAACGCGCCTGTTGCCGTTGGCTATGCTAACCGCCGTGGAGTAGTCGATCAACCAATCTTCCGGCTTCACGGAGCCGTTGTACTTGGGCGTGTCCCTTGGGAGCGAGAACCCTTTGGGGAAAGGCTCGTCGCGGATGCGGGGGCCGAAGCAAGGCGGGCCGACATCGTCTTCTTCTTCTAGCGCTAGGGATCGCGCCAGGCGGTCGATCCGATGGCGGGCGTCGTTCTCGCCAGACTCCTTCGCGGCGACCTAGCCGGCCGCTGAGAGTCGGATGCGCAACAGGCGGCAGGGTGGGATATCTCTCTCCACGGGGCCGGGGCGGAGGCGGGTTGCCCCGCCACTCCATGGCCCGGGGTGGCCTTCTGCGTCTCGCTCAATGGAGATTCGGGTTCGGCTTCGGCTGGCAGCCGGTTCTTTCTCGCGTCGCGCGCGGGTTTTACCCGTAGTCGGCGTCCGGGACATCGCGCCGTGATCTCGGCGTGGGGGTGGGCTTTCCGCCCGGGCGTCGGCTTCGTGCCGCTGCGCGGCTGCATCGATCAGCTGCTGGATGCGTCGGGTCATGTGGGGGAGTTCTTCGGCCCCCAGTCCATCTAGCTCGTCTACGGCCGCCTGGGCGGCGCGCAGGTTCTCGAGTGGACTAGCATAGACTAGGCGGTCGACTCCTAGCGTATCGGCGACAACAGCGCCGCGCGGTCTAACAACGCCGGCCCGGCTAGGCCTGCCTGGGGGCGGCGTACCAAGGGCGGCGCGGTCGGCCTCGCGTCGGTGGGCCTCAGCGAGGCGTCTCATGGAAACCAACTTCCGGCCCTCCGCGAGGAGGGCAAGGCGGCGAGCTTCCAGTGCTTCAGCGTCGGCATCGGCCGGGAGGGGGATGGACAAGTCGTGGACCGCCGCGTGCGGGGCGTCGTGGGCGCTCTCGTCAGAAGCGTCGCCGTGGCCGATGACCATCACCTCGGTGGTGACAGCGTCGCAGCCATCGGCCCGGGGAAGCGGGTCGTTATAGATTGCGACGTTGGTGGGGAACGTGTCGAGTGAGGCCGTGTCGGAGTCGACAGGCATCGGATCGGTGGAGCCAACCGACTCCAAGTCCACGGCAGGCTCGCCAGAGACGTGGAGCTGGCCGAGGAGGTTGACGAGGTGGTCGGTGCCCGCGTCGGAGGCGAGCTCGTCAGAGATGAGAGTCTTGTCAAGGAGATCGGCGAGGCTGCTCGCCGCACAGATGTTGGTGACGCATTGTAGCGCGTCATGGCAAGCGCCATCGAGCATGCCGGGCTGGCTACGCTCGCGGGGGAGGAAGAGGGTTCCCGTCCAGAACAGGTCTCCGGACGGCGGTGCACCTAGCCCCACGGTGGGCGCCAAATGTTGGGTGGTAGGTGCGACATATGCCAACGGGTGGCTTATCATTGTGGGAGCCAGTAAGACGTCGCCGGTGCCTAGAAGCGGGATGAGGCGAAGACATGCACACCGGTGAATCTTACCCAGCTTCGGGGCTCTCCGTGGAGATAACACCCCTACTGCTGCTCTGCGGGGTCTCCGCATGGTCACTAGATGAACAAGTAGCTACGCGGTGCTCCTTGAGCTGTTTGGCGAGAGGAGGAAGAAGGGCATGGCTTGCTCTCTTCTCCTCCCTATGTGGTGTCTGAGACTAGCAGGGATTGATCTCTCTTTGCATGGATGCCCCGGGGGGTTTATATAGGCCTACCCCCCGGGGGTACAATGGTAATCCGGCTGGGTGCAGGGCCCAGCCGTCTGTGTCTACGCTCTCCGGCTTCTACGCCGGCTGCTGGGGCCCGCCAGCTAGTGGGTTCCGCCGGCTGCCGGCTCCTTGGTCGACAAGCAGGCCCCACTGTCAGGGCCTTGTCGGCGGCTGGTTACTGTTGCTCAATCTTGGTGGCGAGGGCTTCACCGAAGTGGGCGTGGCTACAGTGCCGCCGCCCAGTGGGCGATCACTGTAGCCCCACCGCGTCTTGTCTCCTTAATGGGGCGTCTTCTTCGAGGGAGGTGGCAAGCCGGCTGTGGGGAGCTGGCTCTATCTTGGGCCGACTGGGGGAGGTCTGGCCGCCTTCGGGTGTCTCTCTGCCCGAAGAGGCCCACCGCCCGTGGGCCGTACATGTAGCCTGTCGTGGATGACATCAGGGTCAACGTGGCAACAATGCTGCGTCAGACGGGTCATGGCCACCCGTACGGCGCACTGTGCCAGGCGTGCTCCGGGATTCGGGGGTGGCAGGCTTCACTGTAGCCACGCCCCGTCACATCACCGTTATGTGGATGCGGACTTCGAGGGTACGATCTTGACCACTTTATGGGAACCGGCTTCTTGGAGTCGGCCTTCTCGCGGCCGGCTTCTCGGAGCCGGCCCTCCCGCGGCTTTTCTTCATGAGGGCTGAAGTTGGGCCGCCTTCCGATAGCCGGCCTGGAGACACCTGGCAAGGGGAAGGCGGCCCTGTGTCTTGGATTCTTGAGGGCCGAATCGGCTCGTAATTTTTTCAGAAGGGCCAGGGGGAGCCGGCTAGGCTACCCATGGTTATTTACTCCGACAACACTGCTTAGCATAGAACAAACCAGCTCCCCATTACAACATGAATACGAATACAAGATCTCCGATATTACAATGAATAACACCGGCACAGCGATGCTACGCCAACCACAGTTGCTCTATGCAAGCAGCATAACAACTCGAGGAAGCGGAACCTCTACTGGTAGCGGAACAACGAACAATGATGATGGACTCCAATCCACAGGGACTCTAGCTGGAACGTTTATCCTAGCTCGCGAGCACGGGTACCACACCAAACAAGTAAGCAACCAGGCACGACCTGAAACTGGCATGACACGCCAGGTCAGTACATTGAATGTACTTCCAAGCTCACAATTAACCAAAAGCAGTCACGACAAACAACAACATGGCATTAGTAGGTTAAAGCAATCATGAACATGATACATGGCATACAGATCATCTCGCGATCCTCTCTCGATACCTCCATGATACCAACATCGCTATCCACGATACCTCCATGATCATCTCGCGATCACATAAAGATCAACCAATTTTGGTATCCATGATACCACCGTGATCCTCTCTCGATCACAACCAATCTCTTTCTCATCATCTAACCAGGGTTATCATTAATCAGGTTATTATTGTAGTTGGCTCATAGTGTGACCGACTACGAACTGGGCCCATATCCGCGGGCGCGGCTATCGATAGATTTAAACACACACTCTGCAGAGGTTAGCACACTATACCCACACCACGGAACCCATGGCCTCGTGCTCCCATTCAGGTGGACCAATGGCATTCCGAGAAACCGATCTATTGCCATCACACTCTCCCAACCACTCCGACAAACTCCCCTTTGGGCTAAGTCTTGGGTGGCCCCGATGTCAACTCGTGGCATCCGCCACCTACGTGGCCAGCCACCATCGTCGCAAAACATAAACGGTCCCAAACAGGGACAAGGATCCTTACAGCAACAACAGGCACACAAGGTTTATGTCCGCCTACCTGATCAGGGTAGCGCGCACCCATAACCGTCCTTCATTGGAGGCACCGGCAAGAGTCATGACAATAGACTACATTAGGGCCTTCCCATAAAAGGAAAATATGGTTGCACTGATCAGCTCGATTTGGTGGCACGATGACTCAGCCAATAGTTGTTCGAGTTCATTATTATCCGGTTAAACTTGAATGCAATGAGCTGAGCCATATTAAAATAACATGATGCAACTACAATGCATGAGCATGGTATCAACATAAGCATGCAGGTGCAACATAATCATCGAGTATAACCACAATGAAGCATTTAACCAAATGAGCATGGCATACTGACGAGCATAAACATAATATTACACATGAGCATAGCATGACTACTAGCATCATAAATAAATACCATGCAAGAACATAACAAGAATACTACCAAGTAAGCATGTAATCAACTGGATGCAAAGGAAAATGCATACCAACGGTACTGGATAACAGACGGTAAACATGCATCAGACTGAACATCACTACTATCAGCATGTACTACTGCTACCAAGCATAACATGAGAAAATAGTACTAGCAAGTAGTACAAGATAACGAGATGCATCGGAACATATCATGAAGGTGAACATGAATCTTCAAGCATAACCGAGACAACGACAGTAGTAGCAAACAAGCAGACAAATAACGGGCAAACTTTTATTAAATATTCAAGTAGAAACCATGGCTACTGCATGGCTATCATGTAAGTGGCTGTTGTGGCTTGCCTGGGGATGACGAAGACTCCGGGAAGAAGTGCGGTGAAGGCGCAAAACGAAATGTCGGACGGTTCTCTCTCAGAGGGGGCTGATTAGAAGAGAAAAATGGTCATTTTCACTGTGGGACCACCTAGTGAAAATACTACCAACAGAAAGATCTCGAAGAGACGAAGAAGTGAGCATTGGTTTCACCTCGATCGGAGTTACGGTCGCGAAGATACGGACGGTGGAAGATCAGGGACCTATCGGTGAAAAAGATCAGCAAATAGGCCCCTGGAGGAAAAACTGAAAGCGCCTTCGGGCCGAATACATTTTCTGTAAAGGAAAGCGTATTATAAGTCGCAAAACAACACCAGTACGTTTCCTCAAACGGAAAACGTTTTTACTGGAATACGCCTTCAGAAGAGGAAAGCGCATAAGAGAAAACGTGCCTCCACTTATTCACATCAGCGGTCGGCTGGGCCACTGACGGGAGAGTCCCACGCGCAGGGGGAGGGGGCAAGCGTTCGTCGTCTTCTTCCTCGCTCCTGTCCTGCACGAGATAGAGGAGGGGAACAGAGGAGAGGGGCGTTGGGGGGGCCGGCCAGCTCAGGCCGTCTCCGGCCGAGCGGCGACCACCGGCGGGTGCGGGGGGCCGAGGCGCATCCGTTCAGAGGAGAAAGTAGTGACGGGAGGAAGCAGGGAGGAGGCAGAGAGCTACGGGCGGCGGTGGTTCTCGGCAATGCGGGCAACTCCGGTGAGGGGAGAGGGGGTGGGACGACTCGCGGAGAAGAGGGGAATGCGGTGGAGGTGGTGGAACAGCGAGGGGGGGCTCAAGGTGGCCGGGGAGGAGCAAACTCTGGTGATGGCCGAGGTGGCCCGGGAAGAAAACAGCGAGGAGAGGCAACCCCGGTGGTCGGGAGAGGCGAGGGAGGGAGTGGTGAGCTGCGGAACACTTCGGAGGTGCTTAAATAGGCGCGGAGGAAGCCTCTAGAGCATTACGGGCGAGCTTGAGCAGTGCTCTAATGGAGGATAGGGGCTGGACGCGGCACGGGCACGGATTTTGCGGCGCATTCATGGCGAATCTGGAGGGGACCGTGCATGGGATGAGGCAGTGGAGCACGGGGGAGCTCCTGGACAAGGTTGGACGTCAAGACGACGAGGGAGTGGACAAGAACAATGGCCGGAACAAACCATAGCTTGCCATTAGCGTGACGCAAGCGTGATCACCGCGTGCACGGGTGCCAGAGGTGCGTTCTGGCCGGGCCGACCATGTATGGCATGTAGTCCCTCCAAGCTAGGTTACAAATGAGGTGATGAATTGATCAAGGGCACTGTGGTTAGGTGGTAATGATCCTCTGAAGTTTGATGTATCAAACTAGCACTTACTTCATATAGCATCTCTCTGGACAGAATTTTGGAAAAATTGCCCAGGGCAAATGGATTAATGAAATAGGCCAAAACTTGGTGGAGAGAGTTGATATGGGTAGGAGAATGTCCTGGTAAATTTTTAGCTTACATGAAACAATATAAAATATGGTTGCTTCACAAAATGAAAATCTGACCAAAATCCAAGATTTGGAGCTGGACATAGATGAGTTACATGAGCTCAAATTTTGTGGAGAGTCATGATTTTTTCATATGAAGGACCTTGCAAAATTTCAACTCATTTGGATATGCCTAGCTTATACTTCCTTCACACATGCTTCCCTCAGACAGGAACTTTGAAAAATTGCTCATGAATATTTACTAGAAAAATTGAGTTGAATTTTGGCATGGGGCAATGATATGGACAGGAAAAGATGTCCAAAAAGTTTGGCATCAATCAAGAAAAGATAAATGGCATTTCCTTCTCAAACAACCACTTAGGGCAGAATGAGAAAAGGAATATTTGTGAATTATCTTTGATGATGCCAAGGAAGGATTTTGACATATTTATGGAAGATATGACCCAAACAATTTATGATAATTATTTGGGAATTTTGGGAGTGACAAAAATATAGGTTGCTTCACAACCTAGGCTAAAGAGTTATTCCTTTAATAGAAAAAGGAATATTCCCAATAAAAAGAATATCGGATTAGGTCAAGGATGAAAATGACATGATCTTGGGATGATGATGAGGATGACAAGCCACTATAAAACCTAGGAAGACATGATCTTCCCAAGTTTCAGAACCACATAGCCACAGAAAAGCAAATCAAATCAAGAAATCCAAGAAAATCATCAGAAAAAGAAAAGGGAAAAATCCAGGGGGTTACACCCACCACGTCAGCCGCGCTCGTCGTATGCTGCCGCTGCTCGCCACGACTCGGAGCTCTGCTCCAACGTGTGTTCGCCCACACTTGGTCGCGCTTTTGTCTCCAGTGCGCGCGCGCCCGCGCCTACTACTTCCCAGGGCCACGTCATGCTCCCCTCCCGCCATGCTCGCCACATCGCCTAGCCGCCCCTTGCCACTGCTTGCTGCCTCGACCTCGCCGCTCATCGCTCACCTCACTTCCACCTGTAGCTACTGCTGCCTTGCGCCACCGTCGCTCCCCGTCGCTGCTCCGGCCAGCTCCGGCCTCTCCAGTGTCGCCTATTATCACCACTCGATGCGGCGTCGACCCAGCGTTCGAAAGAGCCCACCCGTGCCTCCATTCGTGCCCCCTATCGGCGACTCTGTCCTCGCCCAACTCCGGCGACCGTGGACCTCAACACCGGTGCCGTTTCCGGTTGTCCCAGCCACTGTCGTTACCACGGTTGGACATGCGATGACGTCAGCATTCGAGCGCCACCGGCCACGCCCTTTTTGACGCCCCCTAGCCAAATCCCGAGCTTCTCCCGACGCACGCCGCCGCGAAACGGCTCGCCGGAGTTACTCTGGCAGCCCCCCCCCTCTCGACTCAGTGCCCACGTGGCACCTCCTGGTCACTGGCAACTGAATCCCGCGGGCCCAGTGGGCCAGTTGACCAGGTCAACCCTGCTAACTAGGCACGTCCAGTCATTAACAGATGGGCCCAACCCCTTAATTAACATTTTTATAACTAAAACTTAATTGTTAATTAGTTTGGTCACTAACAATGGGGCCCCACTTGCTAATTAACCCTGGTTTAATTTAATTAAGCCCTAATTAGTTCTGTGCCACGGACAGGTGGGTCTCGAGCGTCAATTTGACTAGTCAACTAGCTAGGTTGACTGCTGACGCCAGACTGACGTGCTAAATTCATTTTAGGTTTAATAATAATTTCAGAAAATGTTTTAAACTTTGAAAAATCCTAGAAAAATATATGTAACTCCGATGAAAATAATTTATATATGAAAGTTGCTCAGAAAAATATGACGAATCCAAATATGACCTCCGTTCATCTCACACATGCCCCTAGCATAGCGAACATGGAACCATCCCCTCTCTTTCATCTGTTCGAAAAATGTCAAAGTTCGGGAAAACTTTCCCGGATGTTATTCCCCTTCACCGGTACTGTGTAGCACTACGTTAGAACACCCCTAGCTTTGCTTCTTGTCATGTCATGCATCTGTGTGCCTTATATTTACTGTTTCTTCCCCCTCTTCTCTCCGGTAGAACTCGAGACCGGTGTTGATGCCACTGTGATCGACGACGTCACCGATGACCCTTCTCCCTTTTGAGCAGAGCTTCCAGGCAAGCAAACTCCCCTTGATCATTCTGATATCGCCCATTCATTCTCTCTCATGCTTGCATTAGATTTAGCTATTGTACTTGATTGCTCCTATTCTGATGCATCGCTTGCTTTTGTAACCTGCTCATTGTACCTTACCTGCTTATCCTAAACTGCTTAGTATAGGTTGGTTATTAGTGACCCCTCTACTTGTCCCAGTTGCCCTGGCTTGTTGACCGATGACTCGATCAACATGATCGATGACCAGAGCCCGACACATCACATCACCCCCCCTTAGTTTCTTAGCTCTGCAGAACTACTACGAGTGCCGAGGGTAATACCTCTTAACGCACTCCTAATGATATATTTGTACTATAGCTAATCGGTCGTGGTCTTCGAGGGTGATTCCTCCTTCACCACTCTTGATATGACTCTTCGTGCAACACCTCTAGTGTGAACCTAGAGGATGATTCCTCCTATGCTCACCATGAGTATTACATCGAGTGGAATCCATCGAGGGTGATTCCTCAGGTTTTCCCCCTTGATGTTTTGGACACACGATTACCTTGACTTTAATACAGACCTTTGTGAAAGTCAGGCAGGCCTAGTGAGCACCCGCGAGAGATACCTGTGAAAGTGGGGCGGGCCCAGAGAGCACCCATGAGATGTTACGGTGGCGGCTGGCTGTTTAGCGGTATCACCCAGGAGGGGTGGTAGCTCCAGGCTTGTCCCGACAACCATCACTTCTTTTAATAATGTACTAACAGGTTTGGGTATTTGTTCATAGTTGGCCACTGGCCTATATGCACTAACCACCATGTAGGAATAGTTATGGGCACTCGGCATCATAGTATCAGCAGAAGCTTTGTCAGACGTCTAGTTCAGCATTGCGGCACGACTGGGCTGGCACCATCCATGACAGAGGTGGATCCTGGACCCTCCCTGGATGCAACGACCTGGAGTGCAATGGGTGATGGGCCCAAGACCTCAGAGCGCTTAGGATGTAGACTGGTGGGGACCTCTCTGCTGATCCTAGGTAGGGCTGCGACATGTTGATCTTCCGAGGACGGGCATTGACCCAGTAAACTATGTTTCGGCCAGAGTAATCAAGCGTGTTGGGAAATGTGGTGCACCCCTATAGGGAAGATTATCTATTAGAATAGCCGTGTCCACGGTAATGGATGCTCGGTGTGGTATCCTGATCTATTATAACTAGAAATGGATACTTGAGATATGTGATGGATATGTTGGCTCCAGGATTGCTTTCTCACAGGGAGTCGAGGAAGGATCTCTGGGCGTTAATACTACAACATGCTTGTTAATTATAATATGCTATTCTATACTCTTCTGAATGTTGTAAGATGCTTGAAGATGTTAGTCTTCGATAGGCTAGGCTTTCCCCTTCTCCTCTGGCATTATGTAGTTCAGTCCACACATATAGCTCATTCCTTTGATACTGATGCATATTTAGTTTAGATCTGATGTAAGTCTTGCGAGTACTTTGGATGAGTACTCACGGTTGCTTTGCTACCTCCTTTTCCCCTATACCTGGTTGTTGCGATTAGATGGTGGATCCCAGGAGCCAGATGCCACCCCACCGACTACTACTACTATCCTGAGGATGCCTACTACTACATGGAGACCGCCAATGACTAGGAGTAATTAGGAGGTCCCAGGCAGGAGGCCTTGCCTCTTCGATCGTTGATGTTTGTGCTTGCCTTCTTAAGGCATCCTTGCTTAACTTATGTCTGTACTCAGATATTGTTGCTTCCGCTGACTCGCTTGTCTATCGAGCTATGTATTCGAGCCCTCGAGGCCCCTAGCTTGTAATATGAAGCTTGTATGACTTTTATTTGTGTTTAGAGTTGCGTTGTGATATCTTCCCGTGAGTCCTTGATCTTGATCGTACACGTTTGCGTGTATGATTAGTGTACGATTGAATCAGGGGCGTCACACACACATCGAGTGACCCATTCATCCCCTGGATAGAAATCCATCCTGCTCAAAGAAGACTCAAGGCTCAGGGCTGGCGCCCCAGGCTCATCCTTGCGCCCTCATGGCCAAATTCCAGGAGATTGGTCCAGCTGCTCAGTTTCACAGCTCCAGCTATGCGACCTCCAGCGGCAAGGATACCTTCCAGCCGCAGATCTCATACCCGTTTGTGCTGGATTAACCTCGGCAAACAGCAAGGCCTTTATAGAGAACTTTCCCATTCCAAGCAAAGATGAGAGGGTATGTTTTGTATCCTTCCTTCTAAGAGGTTTGCGATTCCCTATTCACCCCTTCTTGAGGGGCCTATTAGAGCTTTACGGGATCCAACTCCACCACCTCACCCCTGGATCAATCATGCATATCTCTGGCTTCATCACTCTCTATGAGATGTTTCTGGGTTGCAAGGACCATTTTGAATTATGTAGGAAGTACTTTTGCCTTGTCCCTCGTACCCACGGGCGGCCAATTTTTGAAGTGGGCAGAGCCGAAGTGTGTCGTATAGCTGGCACTGGATATCCTATTGGAACTCCAAAGAAAGACTCCGAAGAATGGTCTTCGGAGTGGTTTTATATCGAAGATGTCCCCCTGTTGAAACTCGCCCAGAGAGGTCTGCCCGAGTATTTGGATGATCTGGTAAAGAAGCATCTTAACTAGCAGCCCTAAAGCCCCTCTCGAGGAGAGTCTACCGAGGTGCGGTGCCTAGCCACAAAGGTAAGGTTGCTGACTCACAGTGGACTGACCATGATTGACGTAATGGCCGCAATCATCGATCAATGTGTGCAACCCCTTCAACAAAGGGTGCACCCTCTATGATGCTACAACGGGATGAGCGATGCGTCCCGCTACAAGTGGCAGGGGCCGGATAGCTCAAAAGCGATGTCCGGCATATTGGCAGATCTATTCAAAGGCGAGGAAGAAGAGTTCGCCCACCCAAGAAATTGGAAAGGCTACTCGGGCTATGACCCCGTCGAATGGGTAAGTTTTTTTAAGAAAATCCGCGGACATTGCCCGGACATTATATCCGGATACTGATTGTCTCAACCATTTTTTCGAACAGAGCTAAATACACCAAGTAGAGAGCATCAGCTGCCCTTCCCCCCAGCCGGTGGACCACTCCCGCGACAATGACCCGGGATTTCATGAGGACCCGGAGGTGTCCATCGATTTTGAGGAGGGGGTTTGCTTTCAGGAACCCTTGATGGTTCCAAGGTGGCCATCATAGACGATCACCCCGGGCTTCTCCCCTCCTCCGTCGTAAGTAGCAAGAAGGCCTTCTCTTGAACAGGGCATTCGCCTCACGCTGCTCCGGTTATGCTAACTTCTACTCCCAAGGGTCGTCGTACCTCGCGCTGAACACCAACGGGGGCGACGTCAATTCCATCAAACAAAGGAACCCTCAAACGAAAGGCGGATGCGGGAGCTCCACCAAACATATCTGTGGAAAATAGGTAGTCTGTTTGGAAATTGCCATCAGCTCGTTAGTGGCTTCATCACTGTGGGGCTGTATTTACATTCAATCTGTGTTTGCAGGAAAAAGGTATCACCCCGACCAACCAAAGACGTCAAGGGAGTGTCAGGATACAGCCGAGGACCCTCAGTACAGATAGGGGTCGATGCAGGATGCGGCCGAAGACTCTCCTGATGATGTCTCGGTCACCAACTCTGAAGTTGAAAGCATGATGAATCATCAATGAGGGAAGGAGTCCTTGCGCCATGCTACCTTTTCTGATCAAGAGTTTAACGCCTTTAATTCAGTTGACACATACCTCGGAGCGGCTCAAACAGGCCTTGAGGGGATTGCTAACCTTCTGTCGGTCAATATACATGTAAGGGATAGGTTCTAACAACCAAATATAAATGCTAACCCAGTAGTCCCTGAGCCTTTATTCGGACGGCACGGCCGAGTTAAGGGTCTGCAAATGTAAATTATTGTCTTCGGTGGACTATGAAGGACCAGAACAAGAAACTGTCTGAGGGCCTAGATTTGAGTGAACACAATTGACTGATGCGAAAGCCGAATTAGAGGCGGTGAAAAAGTTCACCAGCGAGGCCCATGGTGAGGGAAGCTTTTAACATGCATTATTTATGCCAATGTGCCCTCTTTAACACCGGCCTTCTTATAGCAGCTGAATTCATAGGTCAACTACAAAAGGACTAGGATGTCGCCAAAGAGTTCCAATAGTATGCTGAGTCACAGCATCAAGCCGGTCTACGGGTGTTAAAATGAAGCCATGAGGAAACCAACAAACTAAAGGCAGAGAAGCAGCAACAAGCCAAGAAATGGAGAGTTTGAAAGCTCAATTGGCGCAAGCTGGGAGACAACCAAAGATTAAAAAGTGGCATGTTCAGTAAGTGTTTTTTTAAGAATTGGATGTACATAGCTGCTCTACAATGCTTGAATATAACAAATTTTCCATGCTTTATGCTTGGTCTCCTGACTGGTCGGCCCGGAGAAGAGGTCAATTCCTTTGGCGGGGATCCTTTAAAAGAACTATCTGTGATTCCTGAGAGGGCTCGAAAAGCTATGAAGAACATGGTCAAGGCATTATGGCCGACCAAAGTGGCGCCGGATGATATGGTTGAACTGGCGAATCACTTTAAGGGAGCTCGACGACGCTTTGAATTATGGAAAATATCATCCTGTCGGGAGGGGGCACGAGAATCATGGGCCATGGTGAAAACCCGATTCAGGAAACTTGAGCCAGAGCATATGGCTTGTGTTGGACCAGTAGGGCCGAATGGGCAGGAAATACCCCTTCACTTGGTCTATGACCAAGTGATGCCTGCAGCTCTGCTCTCCCGGAGGGATTGTGCTTTAGATAGCATAATAGACAATGTGGACAAAGAGTGATATATTTGATTCTATGTATCTATGTACTTTACATCAAACGGCCTCGATCCATACTGAAAAACATTGTCTTAACCGGCCATCGGCTTCTGCCTCCCTGACCAGGGATCAGGGAGTGTTCCGTACTACGTGACCTAATGTAAGCAAGAAATCACTTCTAGTAACCAGGCAATCCGGCCTTTTGGTATGAACAGACAAAAACACATGCGGAGAGTTATGTTATATTACGTAAGAAACATCTTCTGAAGAAAATAGTTCCTCCATGGGTTCCTTTCTTCAGGTTCGTCATGCCAAGTGTAGATGTTTGTATTTGGATACTCGGAGTATGTGAATCATTGGTGCGAGGGCCGAATCCCCAATTGTTGGTGACGAACACCAAGATTACTATAGTTTTCCTCATTGCTGACCCATTATGTTCTTAAGAAATCTAGCTTTCGGCTTCACCTGTCTGAGGTACGGACGCGGCTGACCCGGTTGTAACAATCACAGAGGTGCTCCCTTTACCCCCTAGCCGAACAATCGGGAACGTAGGGGGTTAAGCACAGGAGCCAAGCAACCCATCTTGGCAAAAAAACTTAAGTCAAATCGGTGCATATGATGGCTGAAGAGGTATTCGGGAGACTGCAAACTCGACAGAGACAATTACGTGCACGGAAAATATATTAATTGGCTGCTTTAAAGGAGCCCCCAAGTTAAATCTGGGTATTGCATTTGAAAATGTGCAATGGAAAAGGGCCTAAACTGAATTTAGTTTATCCGAACAGGGCCCGGGAGATCCTAATTCCTTGGGAAGAAAAATAAGAAATTTACAATGAGGAAAGGGATAGTTGACTCACATGGATGCACTTAGCCGTAGAAGCGCCGGAGTCGGGCTGCGTTCCAGGGGTTTGGTTCGAGGCGGTCGTCGGCCGGATTGCGAATGCGATAGGCTCCTAGGCTCCTCCGACTAACACTTCATCAATTATGAAAGGGCCCTCCCACTTGGGCGAGAGTTTGTTCTTTTGCTTCTCTGGGAGGCGGAGGACGAGTTCTCCAACTTTGTATGCCTTCGCCCGAACTTCCCTACTCTGGTAGCGTCGAGCCTATTGCTGGTAAAACATAGAACGAGCCCAAGCTACGTCCCTTTCTTCTTCCAGGGCGTCTAGGTCATCCTGCCAATCCAGCTCGGCTTCTTTTTCCTCGTACATGCGTACTCGGGGTGCGTCGTGAATGATGTCACAAGGGAGGACTGCTTCTACGTGATGCGGCTTGAACTATGTCGATATTTCCCCAAAGAGGAAGGGATGATGCAGCACAGCTACGGTAGGTATTTCCCTCAGTGATGAGACCAAGGTTATCGATCCAGTAGGAGAACCACGCAACACCACGTAAACAGCTCCTGCACAGAAAGAATAAATACTTGCAACCCGACGTAAGAGAGGGTTTGTCAATCCCTCACGGGTAAAAAGATAGGTAAAATTGTAGTAGATTGGATAAATAGATCTCGCGGGAACGCGAGATAAAATAAATAATGATAAATTGCAGCAAGGTATTTTTTGGATTTTTGGATTAATATATCTAAAAATAAAAGCAAATAAAAATAGATCGTGAAGGCAAATATAATAAAGAAAAGACCCGGGGGCCGTAGATTTCACTAGTGGCTTCTCTCGAGAAAAATAGCATACAGTGGGTAAACAAATTACTGTTGGGCAATTGATAGAACTTCAAATAATCATGACGATATCCAGGCAATGATCATTATATAGGCATCACGTTCAAGATTAGTAGACCGACTCCTACCTACATCTACTACTATTACTCCACACATCGACCGCTATCCAACATGCATCTAGTGTATTCAGTTCATGAAGGAGCGGAGTAATGCAATAATAATGATGACATCGTGTAGACAAGATCTATTTATGTAGAAATAGACCCCATCTTGTTATCCTTAATAGCAACGATACATACGTCTCGGTTCCCCTTCTGTCACTGGGATCAAGCACCGCAACACCTCTTCCCATGGCAAGATAAAATGATCTAGTTGGCCTAACTAAACCAAAGATTCGAAGAAGAAATATGAGGCTATAAGTAATCATGCATATAAGAGATCAAAAGTCTCAAATAACTTTCATGGATAAAAACATAGATCTGATCATAAACTCAAAGTTCATCGGATCCCAACAAACACACCGCGAAAAGAGTTACATCAAATAGATCTCCAAGAGACCATTGTATTGAGAATCAAAAGAGAGAGAGGAATCCATCTAGCTACTAACTACGGACCCGTAGGTCTACAATGAACTACTCACGCATCATCGGAGAGGCACCAATGAGGATGATGAACCCCTCCATGATGGTGTCTAGATTGGATCTGGAGTCTCTAGAACTTGTGGCAGCTGGAATTGATTTTCGTCGACTCCCCTAGGGTTTTTGGAATATTGGGGTATTTATAGAGCAAAGAGGTGGTGCGGGAGGCCACCGATGTAACGCCCCGAGACCGATGTGCCAAGTGTCCTCCAGTTATTCGCTGTTGTTGCCTTGTCATTGCTTGCATGTCATGCATTGCATATCATGTCATCATGTGCATTTCATTTGCATACGTGTTCGTCTCATGCATCCGAACATTTTCCCCGTTGTCCGTTTTGCATTCCGGCGCTCCGTTCTCCTCCGGTGGTCATTTCTACCTTCTTCTCGTGTGTGGGGATTAAACATTTCCGGATTGGACCGAGACTTGCCAAGCGGCCTTGGTTTACTACCGGTAGACCGCCTGTCAAGTTTCGTACCATTTGGACTTCGTTTGATGCTCCAACGGTTAACCGAGGGACCGAGAAGGCCTCGTGTGTGTTGCAGCCCAACAACCTTCCAAAGTGGCCCAAAACCCACCAAAACCCTCTCCATCATCTAGAGCGTTCCATCACGATCGCGTGGCCGAAAACCGCACCTCATTTGGACTCCCCTAGCTCCCTCTACCTATATATATATGTGGCTCTCCCCGAATTTTTCGCGCAGTACAACCCTAGATCCAACTCCCTCCGCGCCGCCGGACATGTCCGCCCGCCGGCGGACGCGTCCATCTCGCCGGCCGCATCACTCCAGCCAATCGGAGTGTGCCACGTCATCGCCTCCGCCGCCTCAGCCTACCGGACAGCGCCACCTGTCCCACCGCGCGCCTCCCACCTCCCGCGGCCCGCCGAGCCCAGGGCAGGCCCGCCCGGGCCCCGATTCGCTCCGCCGCCGCTCGGTCGCCTCGAGCGCGCGCCGCCGCCCCGTGCCTGGTCGGCCCCGCGCCGCCTCGGGAGCCCCGCGCCGCCGTGAGCTCCGGTCGCCGCCGGAGTCGCCCACCGGCCACAGAGAGCGCCCCGCCGCCTCGAGCTCGCCTCGCCGCCCTCCGTCCGGTCGCCGTCCTTCGCCGGTTGCTGCCATGCCACACCGAAGCTCCGCCGCCTCGCCGGCGTCGTCCGCCGGTGCCACCACCACACGCTCGCCGGAGCCCGAGCCACCCCGCCGGAGTTCGTCCTCGAGCTCGCCGGAGTTACTCCGGCCGGATCCGAAGAGAGTGTGATGAGATCCACCACTCCCCCGATCCAAACGCACCTCCGTCCAGATTCGGATCCCTCCGTCCCGCACCGCTTCGTCCCGGGTTGACTTTTCCCGAGAGGTCTAAATTTTCACTAAGTCCCCGAGATTTCCATGTTTCATATGTCCATATTCATCATGTCGTAACTCCGCATCTGTAACTCCATTTTGCGCGTATAGCATATCAAAATGTTCGTCTCAGAGAGTACATCATTTCATCTCATTGCATCATTTTCATTTGAGTTCATCTTGATTCCCGAAATGCTGTTGGAAGAGAGCTATTTGAGTTAATTGTCAGATCTGCTGCTCCAATTAGATATTTGTCATTTTTGCCATGATTAATGTGTGCATGATATGCCCCTGAGCTCTACATGTATTTTGTTATATACTTTGTCATCTTTCCAGAGGTGCCATCCATGTATTTTTGTGATGTGTGTGCTGACTAGCACTAGCTTGCAAAGTGGAGCATTCGTTAATGCTGATTTCAGGGACTTAGCAATTCCACTAAGTCCTTGATCTGTTTATCTCGATATGCCATATGTTCATGTTGTTTCCTAGTAATACGTGCCTCTTCTGAGGATGATCAGTAAGGATGATTTGTTAATCTTGTAGTGCTCTATCCATCCATGTCTTTTTTTGCAATTATGGAGCACCCTAGCTTGAGTCAATCGAGCTCTACTTTTGCTATTTTGTGAATCTGGGCAGATTGTCTACTTGTTAGCGATTTTGCCGAGGATGTTGTAGTTGATCCGTGCATGCTATGTTATTGTTCTTGCCATTTCTAGCTTGTATAATGTGTATTCTTAATGGCTGTATGCTTAGATTGTCATGCATTGCTCTGTAGTGAGTGCATCGAGCTCGTAAACATGCCTACTTGATATCTGATTTGCATGCTCCAGTTTTTCACTAAGTCTGTGATTTGACTATGTTTTTGCCATGTTCACATGCTTGCAAATGTATTTTCTGATCCCTTTTGGCTCAAGGTCACTAAGGGACTTTTGTTAATCTCTTTGAGTAGCTTCATGCCATGCTTTACTTTGCCATGTTCAGGTCCTGTAGCATATAGTTTTCATGCTCCAAAGTGTGCTACCTGATCTGAAATTCCAGACAAGTGTTAATTTCACTAAGTCTGAAATCTGTTTACCAAATGCACTTTTGCCATGCTTGTTTGAACATGTTAATGGATGAATTGGCCGTAGCTCGGTGTTCCTCTTTTGTTAAGCATCATGTATGGGTCCCTGCCATGTATTTTGTTGCCATGTTTGAGTGTTGTAGCATGTTCGTCTTGTTGCATTTAGACGGTCACTTGCTGTATATCGCAGACCGGTGTCATATTTGAATTGCTTGCCATTTCCAAACCATAACTCCGATTCCGGCGTTCTTTATATCGTTTCCAAGCAATTTCATCTCACCTTTCCAGTGGCACACTTGGATTTCCAAGTTGAGGCCAGGTTCATTCATTCCTTGTCAAATCATTGCCATATGCAATCGGCATATCGCATCTCGCATATCATACCATGTTCCTGTGTTGGTTGTTTACTATGTTGTGTGCTTCTTTCCCCGGTGTTGCTTCTTCGGGTTGGTTCCGGTAACGTCACGTTTGTGAGGACCCGTTCGACTATCTGTTTTGTCTCTTCATGGACTCGTCTTCTTTCCTTGGGGATCTCAGGCAAGATGGACCATACCCTCGAAATCACTTCTATCTTTGCTTGCTAGATGCTCGCTCTTTTGCTATGCCTATGCTGCGATACCACCACTTTGCTTAATCATGCCCTCCTATATGTGAACCAAGCCTCTAACCCACCTTGTTCCTAGCAAACCGTTGTTTGGCTATGTTACCGCTTTGCTCAGCCCCCTCTTATAGCGTTGTTAGTTGCAGGTGAAGATTGAAGTTTGTTCCTTATTGGAACATGGAGATGTTGTTCCTTGTTTGGAACATGTATACTTGTTGGGATATCACAATATATCTTATTTAATTAATGCATCTATATACTTGGTAAAGGGTGGAAGGCTCGGCCTTATGCCTGGTGTTTTGTTCCACTCTTGCCGCCCTAGTTTCCGTCATATCGGTGTTATGTTCCCGGATTTTGCGTTCCTTACGCGGTTGGGTAATAATGGGAACCCCTTGACAGTTCACCTTGAATAAAACTCCTCCAGCAAGGCCCAACATTGGTTTTACCATTCGCCACCTAGCCTTTTCTTTCCCTTGAGTCGGCCGGCTCAAGGGTCATCTTTATTTAAACCCCCGGGCCAGTGCTCCTCTGAGTGTTGGTCCACCTTGTCAGCCACCGGTGGCCACCAGGGGCAACTCTGGGCTGGTCTACCGGAAGTTTGGACAATCCGGTGTGCCCTGAGAACGAGATATGTGCAGCTCCTATCGGGATTTGTCGGCACATTCGGGTGGCTTTGCTGGTCTTGTTTTACCATTGTCGAAATGTCTTGTAACCGGGATTCCGAGTCTGATCGGGCCTTCCCGCTAGAAGGAATATCCTTCGTTGACCGTGAGAGCTTGTGATGGGCTAAGTTGGGACGCCCCTGTAGGGATTTGAACTTTCGAAAGCCGTGCCCGCAGTTATGGGAAGATGGGAATTTGTTAACGTCCGGTTGTAGAAAACCTGAAGTTGACCTTAATTAAAAATACATCAACCGCGTGTGTACCCGTGATGGTCTCTTTCCGGCGGAGTCCGGGAAGTGAACACGGTGCTGGAGTTATGCTTGACGTAGGTTGTTCTAGGATCACTTCTTGATCATAGTTTCTCGACCGCGCTTTGCCTTCTCTTCTCGCTCTCTCTTGCGAATATGTTAGCCACCATATATGCTAGTCGCTTGCTGCAGCTCCACCTCATACCTTTACCTTACCCATAAGCTTAAATAGTCTTGATCGTGAGGGTGCGAGATTGCTGAGTCCCCGTGACTCACAGATACTTCCAAAACCAGCTTGCAGGTGCCGTTGAACCGAGCAGATGACGCATCCAAGCTCAAGGAGGAGCTCGTTGAAGATCTTGTCCCTTGTGTTGTTCCGTTCTAGTTGATCAGTAGTGGAGCCTAGTTGGGACGATCGGGGATCTGTGTAGCTTTTGGGGTAGTCTTCTTTCATTTTGGTTCCGTAGTCGGACCCTGAATGTATCTGGTCGTTGTAATGCTTTATGCATGTATTGTGTGAAGTGGCGATTGTAAGCCAACTATGTATCTCTTTCCCTTATGTATTACATGGGTTCTGTGAAGATTACCTCACTTGCGACATTGCTTTCAATGCGGTTATGCCTCTAAGTCGTGCTTCGACACGTGGGAGATATAGCCGCATCGAGGGCGTTACAACCGAGGTGGGCACAACCCACCAGGGCGCGCCCAGGTGGGTTGTACCCCCCCTTGGGGCACCCCTCTGGTACTTCTTTGTCCCATCTTGTGTCTTCTGGTCCAGAAAAAATCCACAAAAAGTTTCACTGCGTTTGGATTCCGTTTGGTATTGATTTCCTGTGATGTAAAAAACAAGCAAAAAACAACAACTGGAACTGGGCACTATGTAAATAGGTTAGTTCCAAAAATGATATAAAATGACTATAAAATGATTTTAAAACATCCAAGAATGATAATATAATAGCTTGGAACAATCAAAAATTATAGATACGTTGGAGATTTATCACTATGCCGTATACCATGAAGAAGGGTGTGTATCTCGTTGATCGGTTAGGGGTAGTGCGCAGTCCCCATAGTACGGAGTCAAGCTCCTCCACCCAATGAAAATCAGATTGTTTCAAGGAACAAACTAGGCGAGGTTTTATGCCACTCATGATTAGTCCGTTTGCCCGCTCAACCTGTCTGTTGGTCTGCGGGTGGTACACCGAGAAGTAGTCGACCTTAACCCATAGTAGCACACCAGTCCTTGACCTCCTGGGCCGTGAAATTGGATCCATTATCCATGATGATATTGTATGGGACACCGTTATGGTGTACCACGCCGGATGTGAAGTCGATAACTGGTCTGGATTTTGCTGAGGTAAATGGCTTTGATTCAATCCACTTAGTGAATTTATCGACCATAACCAAGTAGGTATTTCTTTTTCTTGGTTCCCCCTTTAAGTGGTCCAACCATGTCTAGCCCCTAGACTGCAAAAGGCCAGGTAATTGGCATAGTTCAGAGAGTCGTTAGGGGCATATGGATTTGATTTGCGAAAAGCTGGCATCCAACACAACGTTGGACTAGAGTACGGGCGTCCGTGCGGGCAGTGGGCTAGAAAAACCCTGCTCGGAAGGCCTTGCTTACCAAGACCCGAGCTGCCGTATGGTGGCCGCCCATGCCAGCATGAATCTCAGCCAAAAGTTGTTGCCCCTCTACTTTCGATACGCACTATAGTAAGACTCCAGTAGTGCTTTTCTTGTATAGCTCGCCCTCATGGACCTTGTAGGCTTTAGAGCATAGGATTATGCATCGTGCATCGGTCTGATCATCGGGAAGCTCTTGCTGTGGGAGGTAGGCAAGGAAGGGCTCAGTCCATGGCACAATTATGGCCATGACCTCGTGAGCTGAAGCGGTTTCTTCAATTGTTGAGCCGTCGATGATGTTGTCATCTGGCTTGATAGCCGGAGGGACGATTCTTTGGGCCCGTTGATTGCTGCATCCTGGTTCCCGTCCTGCCACACCATGGATGGCTTGAAAAACCGCTCTAGAAAGGTGTTTTTAGGGACAGGGTCGTGTTTAGCGCCCATACGGGCGAGGATATCTGCAGCTTGGTTATTGTCTCTAGAGACATGGTGAAATTCCAATCCTTCGAACCAGGCCGAAATTCTTAAGACGACATTTTGGTATGCCGCCATTTTTGGGTCCTTGGCGTCGAACTCACCATTGACCTGGGAGATGGCGAGGTTGGAATTGTGGGCACTTCAAGCTGTTGAACACCCATTGATGTTGCCATCCGAAGACCATGTAATAGGGCTTCGTATTCGGCTGCGTTGTTGGAGTCTGTGTACATGATCTGCAGTACGTACCGGATAGTGTCGCCAGTGGGGGATGTAAGGATCACGCCAGCCCCCAGTCCGGCCAACATCTTGGAGCTGTCAAGATACATGTCTGGTGTGAATACATACTGTATTCCCGGGGAAGCTCAGCTTTCGTCCATTCGGCCAGAAAATCGGCTAGTACCTGAGACTTAATAGCTCGATGTGGCTTGTACACAATTTCGAAGGGCAAAAATTCTATGACCCATTTGGCGATGCGACCTGTGGCATCCCTATTATTGATGATGTCATTTAAGGGTATTTCGGATGCCACTGTGGTCGAACACTCTTGAAAGTAGTGTCGGAGCTTGTGGGATGCCATAAAAACTATGTAGGCGATCTTTTGATAGTGCAAATATCGGGATTTGCACGGGGTGAGCACTTCTGATATGTAATAGACAGGCTTCTGCACCCTGAACTTATGTCCTTCTGCCTCCCGTTCTACCACGAGGACAACGCTCATGACCTGGTTCATGGCTGAGATGTATAGCAAACATAGGCTAGCCCAAGCCAGGTGCTGTCAAGATGGGATTGCTTGCCAGTAGAGTTTTTATCTCCCCCAGAGCGGCAGTTGCCTCGTCTGTCCATTCGAAATTTGTGGTCTTTTCAGTAGTTTGTAGAGCAGCGGGGCCTTTTCACCGAGATGAGAGATGAAATGGCTTAGGGCGGCAACGCAACCGGCCAGCTTCTGGGCGTGTTTGAGCTCTATGGATATTGCCAGCCAGGACAGAGCTCAGATTTTAGCTGGATTGGACTATATTCCTCTATGGGAGACAATGAATCCGAGCAGTTTTCCGGCGGGAACTCCGAAGACACACTTCTCTGGGTTGAGCCATATATCATATGTTCTCAAGTTTTCAAAGGTCTGACGTAGGTCGTCGACCAACTGGCTGACATGTTTGGTCTTGATGATCACATCGCCCACATATGCTTCGACTGTTTTACCAATTTGGGTCTCCAAGCATGTTTGAATCATGTGCTGATATGTTGCACCTACATTTTTTAACCCGAAGGGCAGTGTGTTAAAGCAGAATGGTCTGTAGGGTGTAATAAACGCGGTTGCTGGTTGATTGGATTCCTTCATCTTGATTTGGTGATACTCCGAGTAAGCGTCGAGGAAGCATAACGAGTCGTGTCCAGCGGTGGCATCAATAATCTGGTCTATTCAGGGCAAATGAAAGGGATCCTTGGGGCAAGCCTTGTTGAGGTCTTTGAAATCGACACATAATCACCAGGATTTGTCTTTTTTGGGTACCATGACTAGATTTGACAGCCACTCGGGGTGTTTGATTTCTCTGATGAATCTGGCTTCGAGTAATTTGGCTAATTCTTCTCCCATGGCTTGACGCTTGGGTTTGAAGAATCAGCACAGCATCTGTTTAACTGGCTTGAAGCCCTTAATTATGTTCAGACTATGTTCTGCCAACCTGTGTGGGATACCTGGCATGTCTGAAGGGTGCCAGGCAAATATGTCCCAATTTCCAATTTCACACAGGAATGCGCCCAGCACCTCTTCGACCTCCGGGCCCAGCTAGGCTCCGATGGTCGCTGTCTTATTGGGGTCCGTCGGATGCACTTGGAACTTGACGGTTTCGTCAGCTGGTTTGAAGGATGTAGACTTGGGTCTTTTACTGAGGATGACATCATCCCTGTCCACTACTATACGTAGTGTGGTCAACTCTTCGGTTGTGAGTGCCTCATATAGTGCCTCGAGGGCCAAGGATGATGTTTTGTTTTCGGTTCGATGGGCTTTGTCCGGGTCACTGGCTATTGTGAACACACCGTTGGGCCCTGGCATTTTGAGTTTCATGTACTCATAATGTGGTATAGCCTGAAACTTTGAAAATGTGTCACGCCCCAATAGGGTGTGGTATCCGCTATGGAAGGGTACAATGTGAAAGAGTAGTTCTTCGGTCCTATAGTTCGTCGGAGTGATGAACACTACGTCCAAATTGACTCGTCTAGAGCAGCGCGCCTCTTTGCCAGGGATGATTCCCCGAAACGTAGTGTAGTTGTGTTCGACTCAAGATCTGTCGAATTGCATCTTGTCGAGGGTAGCCTCGTAAATGAGGTTTAGGCCGCTGCCTCCATCAATAAGCACCTTAGTTAATCTGAAGTCGTCCACGATGGGGTCGAGGACTAATGCGTCGGATGCTCGGATGGGTCACACCCTTGTTCATCCTTCGCATCAAAGGTGATTGGGGTGTCCGTCCAGGAGCTTGCTGCTGTGACCTGGTGGACTTGAGTGAGCTCTCGAAGGGCTCTTTTCCTCTGATTATTCAGGGAGAAGGTTTCGTAGATGGTTAGGATGTTGTTGTCATTGAATGAGGGTGTTTCTGATCCTCTACTAGGAGTTTGAAGGCGAAGTACGGCTTCACCACTCTTGGTGACCTCTCTAACAACCCAACAAGCTCGAAGCATGTGAGTTGGATTTGTGTTTAACAGGGCCGAGTGTATGGGACATGGTTTGTCCAGAGCTCATCCAGGACCGATCTGGGTCCAGCGAGGGATTTGTTTCTTTTTTTCAGCGGGCTCGTGTTTGGGTGACCGCTGTGCGTATGCACACTTGTCCGGGATTGTGCTTGACTATTCGGCATGGTTTGGTTCCACGCGCATTTGTTGTTCCTTCCAGGTGCTCTCCATGGCGCAGTATTTTCAATGACCTTCTGTTGACCTAGAAAATTGTGCACCAATTTTGCCAGAGGTTGAAAAATAATTTTAGTAAACCCTAGTTGTTTCCAGGGGGGTTGGGGGTTCTGTCTTCCCCATTTCAAATTTAAGAGGAATTTAAACATGATGCACACTCTAATGCTTGAACTAACTAGGGTGTGACAACTCACCCCCACTCAAAAGAATCTCGTCCCGAGATTTAGGATCCTCTGGGAAGAAGGTGGGGTACTCGAGTCGAAGACGATCCTCCCTTTCCCAAGTGGCTTCTTTCTCGGAATGGTGTGACCATTGAACCTTGAGAAACTTGATATTATGACATCGAGTGGTACGCTCGACTTGATCAAGGATACGAACGGGATATTGCTGATAGGAGAGGTTATCTTGTAGATCAAGCGTTTCGTGGTCCACTCCACGGATGGGATCCGTGAAGCAACACCTGAGTTGAGAAACGTGGAAGACATCGTGAACTCTGGAAAGATGCAAAGGTAGTTCCAATTGGTAGGCAACTTCTCCTCGTTTGGCAAGAATGCGAAAGGGTCCAATGTAATGAGGAGCCAATTTGCCTTTGATACCGAAACGATGGGTTCCCTTTAACGGAGTAACCCGAAGGTAAGCCTTCTCGTCGACTTCATAAGTCATAGGCTTATGTTTACGATCATATTGACTCTTTTGACGAGATTGGGCTGTTTTCAATTTCTCACAAATAACGCGAACCTCCTCTTCTGCTTCCTGAATCATATCCGGGCCAAAGAGTTGTCGTTCCCCGGTTTCTGACCAGTTAAGAGGCGTTCGACATTTTCGTCCATAGAGAACTTCGAAAGGAGCCTTGCCCAAGCTGGCTTGATAACTATTGTTATAAGCAAACTCCACGAATGGAAGGCATTTCTCCCAACTCATTCCGAATGAGATAACAGAAGCTCGGAGCATATCTTCTAGAATTTGATTAACTCGTTCTACTTGACCACTTGATTGAGGATGGAAGGCGGTACTAAAAGAGAGACGAGTTCCCATAGCATTTTGGAAACTTTCCCAAAATCGAGAGGTAAAGAGACTCCCACAGTCTGAGTTAATTTCCAATGGGACACCATGAAAAGACACTATTCGGGAGATGTATAAATCTGCTAGCTGGCTAGCGGTGATACTCTCATGAACAGGTAGGAAATGGGCTACTTTGGAAAGTCGGTCGATCACGACGAAGATGGCATTATTCCCTCTCTTGGTTCTGGGAAACCCAGTGATGAAATCCATACTGATTTTATCCCATTTCCATTCAGGAATAGCCAAAGGTTGAAGGGTGCCAGCAGGCCGTTGATGCTCTACTTTAACACGACGACAAACATCGCAATTAGCAATGTATTGAGCGATTTCTCTCTTCATCCTAGTCCACCAAAACCTCTGGCATAGGTCTTGATACATTTTAGTACTACCGGGATGAATGGTGAGAGGGGATTCATGAGCTTCCTTAAGGATCAACTGGCGTAGATGTTGTTTCTTGGGAACCACCAAACGGTTCTCGAAGAAGACAGCACCCCGCTTATCCATGGAAAAACATTTAGCAACTCCGCTAGCAATGTTTTCCCTAATCCGGGATATGCCCTTATCACGCTTCTGGGCAGCTATGATTTGATCCATAAGGGTAGGTTTCGCCACCAGGGTGGATAGGAATCCTCGAGGAACAATGTGAAGATTAAGCTTACGAAATTCCTCATGGAGAAGTGGTTGACTTTGTTGTAACATCAGGTTGTTACAATAGGACTTACGGCTTAGCGCATCAGCCATGACATTGGCTTTGCCCGGGGTGTAAGTTATTCCTAAATCGTAATCCGAGATCAACTCAACCCAACGTCTTTGCCTGAGATTCAAATCTGGTTGGGTGAAGATATATTTCAAACTTTGGTGATCGGTGAAGATCTCGCAACGATTACCGAGAAGGTAATGTCGCCAAGTTTTAAGTGCATGGACTACAGCTGCAAGCTCTAGATCATGTGTGGGATAATTTTCCTCATGTGGGTGTAATTGCCGTGAAGCATAGGCAATTACCTGACGATCTTGCATGAGTATGCAACCTAGTCCTTGTCGCGAGGCGTCGCAATAGATAATAAAGTCCTTGGAGAAGTCTGGTGGTACCAGTACGGGAGCAGATGTCGGGCGTCTTTTCAGTTCCTGAAAGCTGAACTCGCACTGTGGAGTCCACTCAAACTTTTTATCTTTCTTGAGGAGTTCAGTTAGAGGTTTAGCAACCTTGGAGAAATTCTCGACGAAGCGGCGGCAATAACTCGCTAAGCCAAGGAAGCTCCGAACTTGCTTAACCGTCTCAGGTGGAGTCCAATCAAGGACGGCTTGAACTCGCTCGGGATTGACAGCAATACCCTTACCAGAGATTACATGGCCTAGATAGGTCACTTCTGGCAACCAAAATTCACACTTGGAGAATTTGGCATAAAGGCGGTGCTCTCGAAGTTTCATCAATACCAGCCTTAGATGTTCGGCATGTTCCTCTTCATTCTTGGAGTAGATGAGTATGTCATTGAGGTATACTACGACGAATTTATACAAGTACTCCATGAAGACCGAGTTCATTAACCGAGAGAAGGTAGCTGGGGCATTTGTTAAACCGAAGGACATGACGGTGTACTCGTATTGGCCATAACGAGTAACAAAGGCCGTTTTGGGAATGTCCCGGTTTCTGATTTTGATTTGATGGTAGCCCAACCTCAAATCCATCTTGGAAAAGACTGAGGATCCAGCGAGTTGATCATACAGATCATTGATCCTGGGAAGCGGGTATTTGTTCTTGATGGTGACCAAGTTGACAGGTCGGTAATCCACAACCATTCGATCTGTTCCATCCTTCTTCTTAACGAAGAGGACGGGGCAAGCACAAGGAGAGGAACTAGGACGGATGAAACCCTTTTTCAAGGACTCATCGAGTTGGTTCTTAAGCTCGGCTAGTTCTAAGGGTGCCATCTTGTAGGGTCTTCTAGAAATTGGAACGGTTCCTGGAACAAGGTCTATCACAAACTCAACATCCCTGTCAGGTGGAACACCTGGCAGTTCTTCTGGAAAGACATCCGGAAAGTCTCGGACTACCGGAACATCCTCAAGGTCTGGAAGGGGGTTGGCATTTAGGGAGTAAAGTTGGCGCTTGGCCACTTCAGTTAAGACATTGACTGTCTTGCCCGATGGGTGAGTAAGTTGAACGGTTCTAGTGGCACAATCGATATTAGCATAATGAGCTGACATCCAGTCCATACCCAAGATTATGTTTATGTCCGAGGACTTGAGAGCTATTAAGGATGCAAGGAAGACAAGTCTATCGACAAGAATTTCGTTCCCATGGCTTACTCTAGAAGTTTGCCATCTAGAGCCAGGGGTTTGAATTTCCATGGTAGAGGGCATGTCACAGAATGTCGTGTTATGCAATCGAGCATAATTCTCGGATATGAATGAATGAGATGCTCCAGTATCGAAAAGAACAGATGTCGGATGGCAGTTAACAAGGAGCGTACCAAGGATGGTTAGATTCTAATCCTCGATGAATTTGTTGACTGGCCGTACAAGTGGTGGCGGCTGGCATAGGGATGTTTTATTTCCCGGGGCTTAACCTCAATGGACTTATCCAGTTTGATTGGGGTTGGTTGTTCTGGGACTCTGATAATTTAGTATGTATTTAAAATTGTAGAAGATCTATAGCGAGTAAAAAGGACACTCGGATTTCTCCACTATAAGACTTTTCCACACATATATGAGAGGGCGCTGGAGGCAGTTGGCCACAGGGGGGCCCACTCAACGGCTTGGCGGTGCCAGTTGCTGGTTGGACCGAGGCGCGGGTACCCCGGTGGGCCTCGGGATGCCACATAAGGTGTGGCAGGTGCCATGCGCTTGCGGAATTCATAAACCAGAGGCTCAAGAGATGCAGACCGTCTCGAAAGCGGAATGAAGAAAGTAAACATACGGGCGTGACATTGGTGAAGCGGTTCTGACCAGACAGTCAGTGGCTGTATTGCTGCCGTCTGTATTAAGGTTTTAATTAAGGAGCCGCAAGAACAAAATAGAGGATAATTGAACACTCGGTAGAAGACAGGCGGTGGCGAACGTGGTGAGACGAGAGAAATGAAATGGTGTGCTCAGGGTAAAAGATCTCGGTGGGGAGACTAGTGGATCGATGTGCTATCTTTGGACTCGTCAGTGGAGGAAGTAGACTCATAGGGACTGGTCAGATTCAAATTCAAACGACTATAAGCATCAACAGTCAGGTGACTTTTACCCTTGGGCTTGGGAAGTTGCAGAAAACTCACATCTCCTGCCGACCATGAGGAAACTTGCGGAAATGTGATGCTGCCACGGAAAGCCTCACTGAATTCAGCCCAAGTAGTAATTTGGCCGACCGGGTGCATAGCTTCAAAATTTTCCCACCAGAGGCTAGCAGGGCCTTTGAGATGGTAGGCAGCGTAAGTAACCTTGTCGGCTTCGGCTACGTTGGCAGAACGTAGCTTGTGGGTGATGCTGCGAAGCCAGTCATCCGCGTCGAGGGCTCGACGGAATGGTTAAAGTTTGGTGGGTACAACTTGATAAAGTCATTGATTGACACCAAGTCATTTCGCGGGTGGCGTGCAGTGTTCTACTCAATCCGCTCTAGCAGGCGGTTAGTCTCACGCTTGTTTCTTTCCGCCTCCAGCATTACTTCGGCCAGAGACGGCGGGTGAGGCAGATTTTCACCCCTAGCTGCACTAGCTTCCCCCTGCTCCGAGGCAGCAGAGTTGCTGCGGGTGTTGACCATCCTAGGAGAAAACAAGACAACGGTTTAGATAAGGATGGCTCAAGCTTGAGTATTCTATAGTCTCACCTAAATAGCTTGGCGTAATCATGGTCATAGCTGTTTCCGTATGTCATGGTAATATAAAACTGCCATATATATACCAACGGTCATACACATCATACATAGTTTAGTACAAGCCCATGCTACAGTACAACTATGATGAAAGACGTTACATCTAATCGGAGGCATCCCAAGCTCCTATACATTATTTGTCTACACCTCCGGAATTGATTACACACAAAGTCATATTCCACAAGTCACGCAGGACAGTGGAGATACAACTACTACAATACTAGTGGTACTACTACTAACTCAGACAGCTCCGTAGTAGTCCTCATAGAAGTCACCTCCATAGCCTGGAAGTTCAACGTGACCATCCGGGAACAGACGGTCCTGAGGAGCCTATGGACCATAGGGGCTAGGATGAGGTCTTGGACCAACAAACGGTGGCCTGCGGGGACCACGGGGTGGGGTGATGCCTCCCACATCACGCCAATCCACCATGTCTGGCAAAGCAGATCTCACAGGATATAGATCCCTTGTATCCATACATCCAGCTTGCACCGCAGGTGCAAACCGAGTCAATGTAGCCCAATGATCAGCACGGGTATTGAAAAGCTCCAGCCTCAAGGCCCGATTCTCTCTGTCCTTATCTTCGGGCATCTCGGCAGTGGTACGAGTTAATGAGTCCTCCTGAGTGGAGTCAGCATAGATAGCCTGAAGATACCCTTGCGCTCCCGGAAGTGAAGCTGGCATGTAACGGAAGTCGGTGTTCCGAAGCAGGCCAGTCCGGACTCGCATGATGGTCATCATGGAATAGGCAGCATCCTGCACAGCCATCTCAACAGTAACCCCGAGTCCATAGGAACAGTGAAGGGGCTCGGTAGATCCAGGATAAGAAGGAAATATCCTGACGGTGCAGAAATATTGGCTTTGATTAAAGTCTCGGAATTGCTCTTCGACGGTGTATTCGGGATACCAACGGTAACCCGTCTCGATCATTACCCGGACTAACATAGCAGTATGACCGGGCACGTCGAGGCACCGGGTCAGGCGAACCACTTGGTTTTGAACACGGTTGGCCATCTGAAAGCACAACCACAATGCAAAGACATCAGAATTTCTAGGGAAAATTGGACAGCATAACAGCTACAAATGCTCAGAAAAAGATTTGAGACATCCACAACAGTTCGCAATACCACTCAACAACATCATATCAAGGTTCTGATCCAATTAGCAACATACTAAAATAGTAGAAACTGAACTGGGGCTTGTAACAACAATCCTATAAGCTACTACGGATTAGTAACACGTGAACCTGATAGAAGAAGAGAGCCTAGTCCTTAACCCACGTTGAATGAGAAGAGAATGACTCAGATCAGAGGCATAGGGTAAAGGAGTAAAAGAGCCTTACGTTCCCTCCCACAATCAATTCCCCTACATATAATTAAAGCATTTCTAGACTCGACATCGACCAGCTTGGCTCAACGAACCTACAGGCAGTCCGGCTCTGATACCAACGCTGTCAGGACCCCGATTCCAAGCCACATCGACCTAGCCGGTAACACCTCATATCACTTTGCGGCCTCACGCACAGTATCCCACGGGTGTCGCCTTACCATGTCCTGGGACCGTTTGCGCCTTTTGGCTCATGTATATGATAGTGTCGCTAGCATCCATATGACAGAGAACCCGGGCCGACATGGCTAGTCGTGAACCCAAAGCGGCAGAGACCTATGGAGACAGGCATACATGAATCACACCGAGCATGTCGGTCACCAGCGAGTGATTCCGGGCTGTAGCACTGGGCTAACAGGACTCCGGGGAACCCGAGCTGTAGCAGGCTAGGCAGGACTCCGGAAGTCACCGCGTGACATTTCCCCGAAGGGACAGACATAGGAACGAAGTGAAACACATGCCGGCCAGCCAAGTGTCCTGAACAGTAGTGCTGGGCTAGCAGGACTCCGGTGAACCGGGCTATAGCGGACTACTATGGCTCGAGGAACACTAGACTACATTTCCCCATAAGAAAGGCTGCCAAGGATAAACAACTAGATTGTCGAATCCCACTCATACCAAGCATTTCAATCATACACACAATATGCCCGATATGAGTACATACAACATGGCATCACAACAAAACTCTACAACTCAAGTACTTTATTTAAAAGCTCCAGAGAGCCATACATAACATGTTCATACAGATAGGGGTCACATGACCCGACACTCAAGTCATACAATCATACAAGCACATGCGGAAGCAACTAGTCTGAGTACAGACACTAGAAAGAAAGAAGGCTTCTCGAAGCCTGTCTATCTACATAGGGCCCTCCATGGCCAGGATCACCACCTGGGTGGCTAGTCACTCGTCGACGTCAAGGTCTACGTAGAACCCATCGGAAGAGGCGGTGTTGTCGTCTGAAAACAGTAATTAAGCAAACATGAGTACAAGGGTACCCAGCAAGTCTTACAACAGAACCTACTATACATGCTTATTCTCAAGAAGGTGGTGGGGTTATTGCAGCAAGCCAGCTTTGACTCTTGGCTAAGCTATCCTACGGAACTCCACCAGTAAAATAGTTTTCGCACACGAGTCCACTAATCACCAACACAATACTCCACCGGGGATCCTCCCTCGTCATCCTACGAGAGGGCCATCCTCGGTACTCACACTTATCTTGAGTCTTTTAGTGGTATCCATTAACTTGTCTATGAACTGCATAGGCAACCAAGTAGTCCTTTACCGCGGACGCGACTATTCGAATAGTTTTATACCCTGCAGGGTGTACTTCGTCACACATGTTTCCACCACTTAGCGTCTGCACATGACATGTGCTCGGTAGACTTCAAGCGAAAACCGACGTGGGTGTAGACCACGACCTGACTAACCTCACAAGTCTCTAGTCCAGGTTTATCGCCTATTCAGGCTCCATCCGCAAGGAAATCCGGCCGGGGTGTCCTCAACGGCCCCAAACGATGTGTACAGGGTCCCGAGACGCCAAACGGGAGCCCGGCATACCCGGCCACAGTGTATCTACCGCGTCATAGCCCACCCCTAGGGTCAGCGCTACGCACGGCCGCCAACACATATCCTACAAACACCAGAAACTAGTTGCAACTCCTGGACAGAGGGCGAGAGGGGTCAGTAAGTCGAGCGGGGTCATATTTCAGGGCCCAATGTGTGGTAGTAGCTGAATCTTAAATCACGCATACAGATCTCAGTTCTTATGGACGGTCTCAATGAAACAACCCACCATGTACTCCTACATGGCCTCTCATCGATACCTTTACCAAAACATGTTGAACACATTCCTCACATTACCGACATATCATATCACTCTAGCCCATCACCCAGATGAACCAGACCTGACACAACTCTAAGCATAGCAGGCATAGCAAGGTAGGAATCACATACATGGCTCAATCAACTCCTACACATGCTAGTGGGTTTCATCTAGTTACTGTGGCAATGATAGGTCATGCAGAGGATAAGGGTTCAACTACCGTAACACACAGCAGTTTGAATCGCGTTGTCTTAATGCAGTAAACAAGAGCAGAAGCGAGAACATGGTTTTGTATCGGAATGATCAATGGGTTGCTTGCCTGTTGTAGTGGTAATAGGGTACTGCCCTTCAGACGGATACTCGGGGTTATCCTCGGAGGCAGAACCTACCACGAAAGACACACCGAAACATAATGAACACATGGCAATATGCAACAATATGATGCATGCTATGACATGGCAAGATGAAGGTGTCTTGGCCTAATGCAAGCTAAAACAGAAAGGGATGAACTCATTTGAGTCAAAGATTCAATTATTAGCTTGTTAAACATGGCTTTATTAGTGCATTACCTTATTCTGCTTAAACAGCAAGGTTAACTTGTTTTGTCATGCATGAAACCATTACAGATGGATAGATTGAATTTTTCTGATCATTTTTCATATATAAATCTTTGCATTTGGAGCTATGGTTGATTTTCTATGATTTTTAGAAGTTTTGACTATTTTCTGGAATTTTCTATTAAAGAATAAATCCAGTAATGAATTAATGCGTCAACACTGCGTCACTGCGTGACATTTCCCCGAAGGGACAGACATAGGAACGAAGTGAAACACATGCCGGCCAGCCAAGTGTCCTGAACAGTAGTGCTGGGCTAGCAGGACTCCGGTGAACCGGGCTATAGCGGACTACTATGGCTCGAGGAACACTAGACTACATTTCCCCGTAAGAAAGGCTGCCAAGGATAAACAACTAGATTGTCGAATCCCACTCATACCAAGCATTTTTGCCATGCTTGTTTGAACATGTTAATGGATGAATTGGCCGTAGCTCGGTGTTCCTCTTTTGTTAAGCATCATGTATGGGTCCCTGCCATGTATTTTGTTGCCATGTTTGAGTGTTGTAGCATGTTCGTCTTGTTGCATTTAGACGGTCACTTGCTGTATATCGCAGACCGGTGTCATATTTGAATTGCTTGCCATTTCCAAACCATAACTCCGATTCCGGCGTTCTTTATATCGTTTCCAAGCAATTTCATCTCACCTTTCCAGTGGCACACTTGGATTTCCAAGTTGAGGCCAGGTTCATTCATTCCTTGTCAAATCATGCATATGCATCGCATATCGCATCTCGCATATCATACCATGTTCCTGTGTTGGTTGTTTACTATGTTGTGTGCTTCTTTCCGGTGTTGCTTCTTCGGGTTGGTTCCGGTAACGTCACGTTTGTGAGGACCCGTTCGACTACATCTGTTTGTCTTCTTCATGGACTCGTTCTTCTTCCTTGTGGGATCTCAGGCAAGATGACCATACCCTCGAAATCACTTCTATCTTTGCTTGCTAGATGCTCGCTCTTTTGCTATGCCTATGCTGCGATACCTACCACTTGCTTATCATGCCTCCTATATTGTTGAACCAAGCCTCTAACCCACCTTGTCCTAGCAAACCGTTGTTTGGCTATGTTACCGCTTTGCTCAGCCCCTCTTATAGCGTTGTTAGTTGCAGGTGAAGATTGAAGTTTGTTCCTTATTGGAACATGGAGATGTTGTTCCTTGTTTGGAACATGTATACTTGTTGGGATATCACAATATATCTTATTTAATTAATGCATCTATATACTTGGTAAAGGGTGGAAGGCTCGGCCTTATGCCTGGTGTTTTGTTCCACTCTTGCCGCCCTAGTTTCCGTCATATCGGTGTTATGTTCCCGGATTTTGCATTCCTTACGCGGTTGGGTAATAATGGGAACCCCTTGACAGTTCACCTTGAATAAAACTCCTCCAGCAAGGCCCAACATTGGTTTTACCATTCGCCACCTAGCCTTTTCTTTCCCTTGAGTCGGCCGGCTCAAGGGTCATCTTTATTTAAACCCCCGGGCCAGTGCTCCTCTGAGTGTTGGTCCACCTTGTCAGCCACCGGTGGCCACCAGGGGCAACTCTGGGCTGGTCTACCGGAAGTTTGGACAATTCGGTGTGCCCTGAGAACGAGATATGTGCAGCTCCTATCGGGATTTGTCGGCACATTCGGGTGGCTTTGCTGGTCTTGTTTTACCATTGTCGAAATGTCTTGTAACCGGGATTCCGAGTCTGATCGGGCCTTCCCGCTAGAAGGAATATCCTTCGTTGACCGTGAGAGCTTGTGATGGGCTAAGTTGGGACGCCCCTGTAGGGATTTGAACTTTCGAAAGCCGTGCCCGCAGTTATGGGAAGATGGGAATTTGTTAACGTCCGGTTGTAGAAAACCTGAAGTTGACCTTAATTAAAAATACATCAACCGCGTGTGTACCCGTGATGGTCTCTTTCCGGCGGAGTCCGGGAAGTGAACACGGTGCTGGAGTTATGCTTGACGTAGGTTGTTCTAGGATCACTTCTTGATCATAGTTTCTCGACCGCGCTTTGCCTTCTCTTCTCGCTCTCTCTTGCGAATATGTTAGCCACCATATATGCTAGTCGCTTGCTGCAGCTCCACCTCATACCTTTACCTTACCCATAAGCTTAAATAGTCTTGATCGTGAGGGTGCGAGATTGCTGAGTCCCCGTGACTCACAGATACTTCCAAAACCAGCTTGCAGGTGCCGTTGAACCGAGCAGATGACGCATCCAAGCTCAAGGAGGAGCTCGTTGAAGATCTTGTCCCTTGTGTTGTTCCGTTCTAGTTGATCAGTAGTGGAGCCTAGTTGGGACGATCGGGGATCTGTGTAGCTTTTGGGGTAGTCTTCTTTCATTTTGGTTCCGTAGTCGGACCCTGAATGTATCTGGTCGTTGTAATGCTTTATGCATGTATTGTGTGAAGTGGCGATTGTAAGCCAACTATGTATCTCTTTCCCTTATGTATTACATGGGTTCTGTGAAGATTACCTCACTTGCGACATTGCTTTCAATGCGGTTATGCCTCTAAGTCGTGCTTCGACACGTGGGAGATATAGCCGCATCGAGGGCGTTACAACCGAGGTGGGCACAACCCACCAGGGCGCGCCCAGGTGGGTTGTACCCCCCCTTGGGGCACCCCTCTGGTACTTCTTTGTCCCATCTTGTGTCTTCTGGTCCAGAAAAAATCCACAAAAAGTTTCACTGCGTTTGGATTCCGTTTGGTATTGATTTCCTGTGATGTAAAAAACAAGCAAAAAACAACAACTGGAACTGGGCACTATGTAAATAGGTTAGTTCCAAAAATGATATAAAATGACTATAAAATGATTTTAAAACATCCAAGAATGATAATATAATAGCTTGGAACAATCAAAAATTATAGATACGTTGGAGATTTATCACTATGCCGTATACCATGAAGAAGGGTGTGTATCTCGTTGATCGGTTAGGGGTAGTGCGCAGTCCCCATAGTACGGAGTCAAGCTCCTCCACCCAATGAAAATCAGATTGTTTCAAGGAACAAACTGGCGAGGTTTTATGCCACTCATGATTAGTCCGTTTGCCCGCTCAACCTGTCTGTTGGTCTGCGGGTGGTACACCGAGAAGTAGTCGACCTTAACCCATAGTAGCACACCAGTCCTTGACCTCCTGGGCCGTGAAATTGGATCCATTATCCATGATGATATTGTAT